>NW_027254650.1:0-226599 GCF_044704955.1 Pristiophorus japonicus | reverse complement strand
GTCTCAGGGGGAGGGGGGTCACAGAGATAGGGAGAGTCAAGGCCAGAATTAGAGGCTGTCTCAGCGGGAGGGAGGTGTGAGACTGAGGGAGGTCACAGATAGGGAGGGTCAAGGCCAGAATTAGAGGCTGTCTCAGGGGGCGGGGGGGTCACAGAGATAGGGAGGGTCAAGGCCAGAGTTAGAGGCTGTCTCAGGGGGAGGGAGGGAGATCATCGGGAGGGTCAAGGTCAGAGTTAGAGGCTGTCTCAGGGGGAGTGAGGGTGGTCACAGAGATAGGGAGGGTCAATGCCAGAGTTAGAGGCTATCTCAGGGGGAGGGAGGTCACAGAGATAGGGAGGGTCAAGGTCAGAGTTAGAGGCTGTCTCAGGGGGAGGGAGGTCATAGAGATAGGGAGGGTCAATGCCAGAGTTAGAGGCTGTCTCAGGGGGAGGGAGGTCACAGAGATAGGGAGGGTCAAGTTCAGGGGGAGTGGGTTCACAGAGATAGGGAGGGTCAAGGCCAGAGTTAGAGGCTGTCTCAGGGGGAGGGGGGGGTCACAGAGATAGGGAGGGTCAAGGCCAGAGTTAGAGGCTGTCTCAGGGGGAGGGAGGCCACAGATAGGGAGGGTCAAGGCCAGAGTTAGAGGCTGTCTCAGGGGGAGGGAGGTCACAGAGATAGGGAGGGTCAAGGCCAGAGTTAGAGGCTGTCTCAGGGGGAGGGAGGTCACAGAGATAGGGAGGGTCAAGGCCAGAATTAGAGGCTGTCTCAGGGGGAGGGAGGTCACAGAGATAGGGAGGGTCAAGGCCAAAATTAGAGGCTGTCTCAGGGGGAGGGAGGTCACAGAGATAGGGAGGGTCAAGGTCAGAATTAGAGGCTGTCTCAGGGGGAGGGAGGTCACAGAGATAGGGAGGGTCAAGGCCAGAATTAGAGGCTGTCTCAGGGGGAGGGAGGTCACAGAGATAGGGAGGGTCAAGGTCAGAATTAGAGGCTGTCTCAGGGGGAGGGAGGTCACAGAGATAGGGAGGGTCAAGGCCAGAATTAGAGGCTGTCTCAGGGGGAGGGGGGTCACAGAGATAGGGACGGTCAAGGCCAGAGTTAGAGGCTGTCTCAGGGGGAGGGGGGTCACAGAGATAGGGAGGGTCAAGGCCAAAATTAGAGGCTGTCTCAGGGGGAGGGCGGTCACAGAGATAGGGAAGGTCAAGGCCACAATTAGAGGCTGTCTCAGGCGGAGGGGGGTCACAGAGATAGCGAGGGTCAAGGCCAGAGTTAGAGGCTGTCTCAGGGGGAGGGAGGTCACAGAGATAGGGAGGGTCAAGGCCAGAATTAGAGGCTGTCTCAGGGGGAGGGAGGTGTGAGACTGAGGGAGGTCACAGAGATAGGGAGGGTCAAGGCCAGAATTAGAGGCTGTCTCAGGGGGAGGGGGGGTCACAGAGATAGGGAGGGTCAAGGCCAGAGTTAGAGGCTGTCTCAGGGGGAGGGAGGTCACAGAGATAGGGAGGGTCAAGGCCAGAATTAGAGGCTGTCTCAGGGGGAGGGAGGTCACAGAGATAGGAAGGGTCAAGGCCAAAATTAGAGGCTGTCTCAGGGGGAGGGAGGTCACAGAGATAGGGAGGGTCAAGGTCAGAATTAGAGGCTGTCTCAGGGGGAAGGAGGTCACAGAGATAGGGAAGGTCAAGGCCACAATTAGAGGCTGTCTCAGGCGGAGGGGGGTCACAGAGATAGGGAGGGTCAAGGCCAGAATTAGAGGCTGTCTCAGGGGGAGGGAGGTGTGAGACTGAGGGAGGTCACAGAGATAGGGAGGGTCAAGGCCAGAATTAGAGGCTGTCTCAGGGGGAGGGAGGTCACAGAGATAGGGAGGGTCAAGGCCAGAGTTAGAGGCTGTTTCAGGGGGAGGGAGGTCACAGAGATAGGGAGGGTCAAGGCCAGAATTAGAGGCTGTCTCAGGGGGAGGGAGGTCACAGAGATAAGGAGGGTCAAGGCCAGAGTTAGAGGCTGTCTCAGGGGGAGGGGGGTCACAGAGATAGGGAGGGTCAAGGCCAGAGTTAGAGGCTGTCTCGGGGTGAGGGGTGTGAGACTGAGGGAGATCACAGCTTTAGGGAGGGTCAAGGCCAGAATTAGAGGCTATCTCAGGGGGAGGGGGGTGTGAGACTGAGGGAGATCACAGAGATAGGGAGGGTCAAGGCCAGAGTTAGAGGCTGTCTCAGGGGGAGGGAGGTCACAGAGATAGGGAGGGTCAAGGCCAGAGTTAGAGGCTGTCTGAGGGGGAGGGAGGTCACAGAGATAGGGAGGGTCAAGGCCAGAATTAGAGGCTGTCTCAGGGGGAGGGAGGTCACAGAGATAGGGAGGGTCAAGGCCAGAGTTAGAGGCTATCTCAGGGGGAGGGGGGTGTGAGACTGAGGGAGATCACAGAGATAGGGAGGGTCAAGGCCAGAATTAGAGGCTGTCTCAGGGGGAGGGAGGGAGGTGTGAGACTGAGGGAGATCACAGAGATGGGGAGGGTCAAGGCTAGAATTAGAGGCTGTCTGAGGGGGAGGGAGGTGTGAGACTGAGGGAGATCACAGAGATAGGGAGGGGTGAGGCCGTGGAGGGATTTGTAAACAAGGAGGATAATATTGAAATCGAGGCGTTGCTGAACCGGGAGCCAATGTCGGTCAGTGAGCACTGGGGTGGTGGGTGATCCTTACCAATAGATCCATTACATACCCTCAAAGCCTCCCTGATATAGTGCAACATCCCCATTGACACCTGGCCAAAGACCGCCCTAAGTGGAGGAAGTGCATCCGGGAGGGCGCTGAGCACCTCGAGTCTCGTCGCTGAGAGCAGGCAGCGGAAGGAGAGTGCGGCAAACCAGTGCCACCCTCCCCTTCCCTCAACCACTGTCTGTCCCACCTGTGACAGGGACTGTGGTTCACATATTGGACAGTTCAGTCACCTAAAGACTCATTTTTAGAGTGGAAGCAAGTCTTCCTGGATTGTGAGGGACTGCCTGTTATGATGATGATGCTCCTTCAGGATCTGCCCTTTGCCAACACTGTCCAGTTGTGACCAACCATTAGCTGTGTCACTGCCTGAGCCGCGGACACTTGCAGCATCTTGTGTTTGTGTGGCCACAAACACTTTCCCATCAGCACCGCGCGCCCTGCATTGTTCGCCCATTGATTGATTGGTGCCAGAGCCCCGCCCCCTGTCGCTGATTGGTGCGGAGCAGCGCGCGCTGGGTGGGCTGGTGCCCCGCGCCGCCTCGCCATTGGCTGCGGGCTGAGTGCGTCGCGCGTGGGCGGTTGGCGGTTTGTTGCCGGGCTCCGCTCGTGGCCTTTGAGCTCGGGGCCCGGGTGAGGTGGGGCGGAGTTGGGGGTGAGGTGGGGCGGAGTTGGGGGGTGAGGTGGGGGAGGAGTTGGGGGGTGAGGTGGGGGCGGAGTGGGGGGGTGAGGTGGGGCCCGGGTGAGGTGGGGCGGAGTTGGGGGGTGAGGTGGGGGCGGAGTTGGGGGGTGAGGTGGGGGAGGAGTTGGGGGGTGAGGTGGGGAGGAGTTGGGGGGTGAGGTGGGGCGGAGTTGGGGGGTGAGGTGGGGCGGAGTTGGGGGGTGAGGTGGGGCGGAGTTGGGGGGTGAGGTGGGGGAGGAGTTGGGGGGTGAGGTGGGGCGGAGTTGGGGGGTGAGGTGGGGCGGAGTTGGGGGTGAGGTGGGGCCGGGGTGAGGTGGGGCGGAGTTGGGGGGTGAGGTGGGGCGGAGTTGGGGGTGAGGTGGGGCGGAGTTGTGTGCAGGCTCGGGGCCCGGGTGAGGTGGGGAGGAGTTGGGGGTGAGGTGGGGCGGAGTGGGGGGGTGAGGTGGGGCGGAGTGGGGGGGTGAGGTGGGGCGGAGTTGGGGGTGAGGTGGGGCGGAGTTGTGTGCAGGCTCGGGGCCCGGGTGAGGTGGGGCGGAGTTGTGTGCAGGCGTGGGGCCAGCCTATTGAGAGATTGCCCGCGGACGGACGACATTTCACAGCTGCCGCGGGGGATGGAGGAGTGGCCCGGGCAGCGGGCCCAGCCTCCCTGTCGACTCACATACTCACAGACACGGGCGGGCGGGCAGCGAGATTTGGCCCCCGAGTCGGTGGCAGCTATGGGACACCTCCAGGCGGGGACGGGCCTTGGTTACTGTCGGGGGTTGCGGGAAGTTCGGCCGCCATCTTTGGGTAGCACGGTTCGCGCGCCGCGGGGAGCGACAGGGGCGGGGCTTCCTCGACGTCACATGCTTTCTGTTGTCCCGCTGCAGGGCAGGGAGCATGCGCGGCCGCCATCTTACTGCAGGGAGGCCATCAGGTGCAGGATGGGGACCAGTGACATGAATACATGAGAACATCATAAATAGGAGGTGAGTCGGCCATTTGGTCCCTCGAGCCTGCCACCATTCAATAAGATGATGGCTGCAGCATCTGGGGTGGTTCTCCTTGGAGCAGTGAAGGTGCAGGGCAGGTTTAACAGGTGCTTACAGTCAGGAAGGCTTTAGATTGAGTCAGGGAACAGAGTGGTTCTGCTCACACAATCAGAGAATGGTTACAGCACGGAAGGCCATTCGGCCCGTCGAGCCCTTGCCTGCTCCCAGCGAGTCCCACTGCCCCGCCCTTTCCCCCGGCCCTGCAAATGTTTTCTTTCAGATACTTATCCAACTCCCTTTTGAAAGCTGTGATTGAGTCTGCCTCCACCTCCCTTTCAGGCCGTGCATTCCAGATCCTAACCACCCGCTGCGTAAAATAGATTTTTCTCACATCGCCTTTGGTTCTTTTGCCAATCACCTTAAATCCATCTCCTCTAGTTCTCGACCCTTCCCCCAATGGGAACAGTATCTCTCTATCTACTCTGTCCAGACCCCTCATGATTTTGAACACCTCGATCAGTTCTCCTCTCAACCTTCTCTGTTCCAAGGAGAACCACCCCAGCTTCTCCAGTCAATCCACGGAACTGAAGTCCCTCATCTCGTCAATCATTCTTGTCAATCTTTTCTGCACCCTCTCTCAGGCATCACATCCTAATGTCAATGCCCAGAATTGGACACAATACTCCAGTTGAGGTTGAACCAGTGTTTTACAAAGGTTCATCATAACTTCCTTGCTTTTGTACTCTGTGATACCCAGGATCCTGTAAGTTTTTTAACTGCTTTACCAACCTGTCCTGCCACCTTCAGTGATTTGTGTACATATACCCGCAGGTCTCACTGTTCATGCACCCCCTTTAGGATTGTACCCTTTAGTTTAATTTGTCTCTCCTCGTTCATTTAATCATGCTTCTCTAATTTTATTTCTTAACTCAGGTTCACGGCCTCATTTTATTTCTTCCTCTGAGCCCCTCAACTTCATCTGGCAGCGTAATGTTGGCGAGTGGTGATTGATTGCCCTGGGAACCAACAGGAAGAGAGCTCAGAGGCCGGAGGGCCCAGGGAGCAGCGTGTTCTGCAACCAATCGAGGTGCTTGAGGGGTGGATCCTGAGTCGGCCAGTCAGGTGAGTCTGTGTGAACCCATTAAACAGTTTATTTTTTTAAAGTTAAATCGAGATTTCTTTTATCAACTAAACAGTTTAACATCTGTCAGTATTTTATTTCCATGGAGTTCCGATTATGAGTTTTAGACACTTCAGTGCCAAGTGGTCCAGGTGTTCAAAGGTCATTCATTTCCCTCTTTCCATGTCGCTGTTAGTAAAAGGGACAGAGATTGATTTCCCCCTCATAGAAACAAAGAAAATAGGTGCAGGAGTAGGCCATTCGGCCCTTCTAGCCTATACCACCGTTCGATAAGATCATGGCTGATCTGCTTTCTCTCCATACCCCTTGATCCCTTTAGCCGTAAGGGCCATATCTAACTCCCTCTTGAATATATCCAATTAACTGACATCAACAACTCTCTTCGGCAGGGAATTCCACAGGTTAACAACTCTGAGTGAAGAAGTTTCTCCTCATCTCAGTCCTAAATGGCCAACCCCTTATCCTAAGACTGTGTCCCCTGGTTCTGGACTTCCCTAACATCGGGAACAATCTACCCGCATCTGACCTGTCCAGTCCTGTCAGAATCTTGTATGTTTCATAGAAACATAGAAAATAGGTGCAGGAGTAGGCCATTCGGCCCTTCGAGCCTGCACCGCCATTCAATGAGTTCATGGCTGAACATGCAACTTCAGTATCCCATTCCTGCTTTCTCGCCATACCCCTTGATCCCCCTAGTAGTAAGGACTACATCTAACTCCTTTTTGAATATATTTAGTGAATTGGCCTCAACAACTTTCTGTGGTAGAGAATTCCACAGGTTCACCACTCTCTGGGTGAAGAAGTTTCTCCTCATCTCGGTCCTAAATGGCTTACCCCTTATCCTTAGACTGTGAACCCTGGTTCTTGACTTCCCCAACATCGGGAACATTCTTCCTGCATCTAACCTGTCTAAACCCGTCAGAATTTTAAACGTTTCTATGAGATTCCCTCTCATTCTTCTGAACTCCAGTGAATATAAGCCCAGTTGATCCAGTCTTTCTTGATATGTCAATCCCGCCATCCCGGGAATCAGTCTGGTGAACCTTCGCTGCACTCCCTCAAAAGCAAGAATGTCCTTCCTCAGGTTAGGAGACCAAAACTGTACACAATACTCCAGGTGTGGCCTCACCAAGGCCCTGTACAACTGTAGTAACACCTCCCTGCCCCTGTACTCAAATCCCCTCGCTATGAAGGCCAACATTCCATTTATCTTCTTAACCGCCTGCTATACCTGCATGCCAACCTTCAATAACTGATGTACCATGACACCCAGGTCTCGTTGCGCCTCCCCTTTTCCTAATCTGTCACCATTCAGATAATAGTCTGTCTCTGTTTTTACCACCAAAGTGGATAACCTCACATTTATCCACATTATACTTCATCTGCCATGCATTTGCCCACTCACCTAACCTATCCAAGTCACTCTGCAGCCTCTTAGCATTCTCCTCGCAGCTCACACTGCCACCCAACTTAGTGTCATCCACAAATTTGGAGATACTACATTTAATCCCCCTCGTCTAAATCATTAATGTACAATGTAAACAGCTGGGGCCCCAGCACAGAACCTTGCGGTATCCCACTAGTCACTGCCTGCCATTCTGAAAAGTACCCATTTACTCCTACTCTTTGCTTCCTGTCTGCCAATCAGTTCTCAATCCATGTCAGCACACTACCCCCAATCCCATGTGCTTTAACTTTGCACATTAATCTCTTGTGTGGGACCTTGTCGAAAGCCTTCTGAAAGTCCAAATACATCACATCAACTGGTTCCCCCTTGTCCACTCGACTGGAAACATCCTCAAAAAAATTCCAGACGATTTGTCAAGCATGATTTCCCTTTCACAAATCCATGCTGACTTGGACCTATCATGTCATCTCTTTCCAAATGCGCTGCTATGACATCCTTAATAATTGATTCCATCATTTTACCCACTACTGATATCAGGCTGATCGGTCTATAATTCCCTGTTTTCTCTCTCCTTTTTTAAAAAGTGGGGTTACATTGGCTACCCTCCACTCCATAGAAACTGATCCAGAGTCTATGGAATGTTGGAAAATGACTGTCAATGCATCCGCTATTTCCAAGGCCACTTCATTAAGTACTCTGGGATGCAGTCCATCAGGCCCTGGGGATTTATTGGCCTTCAATCCCATCAATTTTCCCAACACAATTTCCCGACTAATAAGGATTTCTCTCAGTTCCTCCTTCTTACTAGACCCTCTGACCCCTTTTATATCCGGACGTTTGTTTTGTGTCCTCCTTAGTGAATACCGAACCAAAGTACTTGTTCAATTGCAGAATTGTAGGAATCGCAGGATAGCTCAGATGAATACGTGGCTTGAGCAGTGGTGCAGCAGGGAGGGATTCAAATTCCTGGGGCATTGGAACCGGTTCTGGGGGAGGTGGGACCAGTACAAACCGGACGGTCTGCACCTAGGCAGGATCGGAACCAATGGCCTTGGAGGAGTGTTTGCTAGTGCTGTTGGGGAGGAGTTAAACTAATATGGCAGGGGGATGGGAACCAATGCAGGGAGACAGAGGGAAACAAAATTGAGACAGAAGCAAAAGACAGAAAGGAGATGAGTAAAAGTGGAGGGCAGAGAAACCCAAGACAAAAAACAAAAAGGGCCACTGTACAGCAAAATTCTAAAGGGTCTAAGTGCGTTAAAAAGGCAAGCCTGAAGGCTCTGTGCCTCAATGCGAGGAGTATTCGGAATAAGGTTGACGAATTAACTGTGCAGATAGCAGTTAACGAATATGATGTAATTGGCATCACGGAGACATGGCTCCAGGGTGACCAAGACCGGGAACTCAACATCCAGGGGTATTCAACATTTAGAAAGGATAGACAGAAAGGAAAAGGAGGTGGGGTGGCGTTGCTGGTTAAAGAGGAGATTAATACAATTGTAAGGAAAGACATTAGCTTGGATGATGTGGAATCGGTATGGGTGGAGCTACGGAATACCAAAGGGCAGAAAACGTTGGTGGGAATTGTGAACAGACCTCCAAACAGTAGTAGTGATGTTGGGGAGGGCATCAAACAGGAAATTAGGGGTGCATGCAATAAAGGTGCAGCAGTTATCATGGGTGACTTTAATATGCACATAGATTGGGCTAACCAAACTGGAAGCAATACGGTGGAGGAGGATTTCCTGGAGTGCATAAGGGATGGTTTTCTAGACCAATTTGTCGAGGAACCAACTAGGGGGGAAGCCATCTTAGACTGGGTGTTGTGTAATGAGAGAGGATTAATTAGCAATCTCGTTGTGTGAGGCCCCTTGGGTAAGAGTGACCATAATATGGTGGAATTCTGCATTGGGATGGAAAATGAAAGTTAATTCAGAGACCATGGTCCAGAACTTAAAGAAGGGTAACTTTGAAGGTATGAGGCGTGAATTGGCTAGGATAGATTGGCGAATGATACTGAAGGGGTTGACAGTGGTTGGGCAATGGCAGACATTTAGAGACCGCATGGATGAACTACAACAATTGTACATCCCTGTCTGGCATAAAAATAAAAAAGGGAAGGTGGCTCAACCGTGGTTATCAAGGGGAATCAGGGATAGTATTAAAGCCAAGGAAGTGGCATACAAATTGGCCAGAAATAGCAGCGAACCTGGGCACTGGGAGAAATTTAGAACTCAGCAGAGGAGGACAAAGGGTTTGATTCGGGCAGGGAAAATAGAGTACGAGAGGAAGTTTGCAGGGAACATTAAGACGGACTGCAAAAGCTTCTATAGATATGTAAAGAGAAAAAGGTTAGTAAAGACAAACGTAGGTCCCCTGCAGTCAGAATCAGGGGAAGTCATAACTGGTCCCTTGCATTTGTCTTTACTAATCTTTTTCTCTTCATATATCTATAGAAGCTTTTGCAGTCAGTTTTTATGTTCCCGGCAAGCTTCTTCTCATACTCTAATTCTATACGATCCCCTCTCATCCTTCTAAACGCCAATGTATAAAGGCCCAGTTTATCCAGTCTCTCCTCGTATGTCATCCGGCCATCCCGGGAATCAGTCTGGTGAACCTTCGCTGCACTCCCTCAATAGCAAGAATGTCCTTCCTCAGATTAGGAGACCAAAACTGAACACAATATTCCGGGTGAGGCCTCACCAAGGCCCTGTACAACTGCAGTAAGACCTCCCTGCTCCTATACTCAAATCCCCTCGCTATGAAGGCCAACATACCATTTGCCTTCTTCACCGCCTGCTGCACCTGTATGCCAACTTTCAATGACTGATGTACCATGACACCCAGGTCTCGTTGCACCTCCCCTTTTCCTAATCTGCCACCATTCAGATAATATTCTGTCTCCACGTTTTTGCCGCCAAAGTGGATAACCTCACATTTATCCACATTAAACTGCATCTGCCATGCATTTGCCCACTCACCTAACCTGTCTAAATCACCCTGCAGCCTCTTGGCGTCCTCCTCACAGCTCACACCGCCACCCAGTTTAGTGTCATCTGCAAACTTGGAGATACTACACTCAATTCCTTCATCCAAATCATTGATGTGTTTGTAAAGAGCTGGGTTCCCAGCACTGATCCCTGCGGCACTCCACTAGTCACTGCTTGCCATTCTGAAAAGAACCCGTTTATCCCAACTCTCTGCTTCCTGTCTGCCAACCAATTCTCTATCCACGTCAGTATATTACCCCCTATACCATGTGCTTTGATTTTGCACACCAATCTCTTGTGTGGGACCTTGTCAAAAGCCTTTTGTAAGTCCAAATACACCACATCCACTGGTTCTCCCTTGTCCACTCTGCTAGTTACATCCTCAAAAAATTCCAGAAGGTTTGTCAAGCATGATTTCCTCTTCATAAACCCATGCTGACTTGGACCGATCCTGTCACTGCTTTCCAAATGTGCTGCTATTTCATCCTTAATAAATGATTCCAACATTTTCCCCACTACTGATGTCAGGCTAACTGGTCTATAATTACCCGCTTTCTCTCTTCCTCCCTTTTTAAAAAGTGGTGTTACATTAGCTACCCTCCAGTCCATAGGAACTGATCTAGAGTCGATAGAATGTTGGAAAATGATCACCAATGCATCCACTATTTCTAGGGCCACTTCCTTAAGTACTCTGGGATGCAGACTATCAGGTCCCGAGGATTTATCGGCCTTCAATCCCATCAATTTCCTGCCTGATGAGGATATCCTTCAGTTCCTCCTTCTCACTAGACCCTCGGTCCCCTAGTACTTTCAGAAGGTTATTTGTGTCTTCCTTCGTGAAGACAGAACCGAAGTATTTGTTCAATTGGTCTGCCATTTCTTTGTTCCCCATTATAAATTCACCTGAATCTGACTGCAAGGGACCTATGTTTGTCTTCACTAATCTTTTTCTCTTCACATATCTATAGAAGCTTTTGCAGTCAGTTTTTATGTTCCCGGCAAGCTTCTTCTCATACTCTATTTTCCCCCTCTTAATTAAACCCTTTGTCCTCCTCTGCTGAATTCTAAATTTCTCCCAGTCCTCAGGTTTGCTGCTTTTTCTGGCAAATTTATATGCCTCTTCCTTGGATTTAACACTATCCTTAATTTCCCTTGTTAGCCACGGTTGAGCCACCTTCCCCGTTTTATTTTTGCTCCAGACAGGGATGTACAATTGACCCATTATGCGTTTGTAGTAGTTAAAGTAACATCCTTCCTGTTGGTAGTGAGTCACGTTCTCTGCTGGGCGAGATGGCTGGTAGCATCAGCCTTTAAAATTCTCATCCGTTTGTTCAAATCCCTCAAGCCTCATCCCTCCCTATCTCTGTAACCTCCTCCAGCCCACCAACCCTCTTAATAGTTTGTTTTCTTTGGAACAGAGGAGGCTGAGGGGAGACCTTAATGAGGTGTATAAGATTATGAGGGGCCGAGATAGAGTGGATAGGAAGCACCCAGCAACCAGGAGAACTTTTTAACCAGTACGTAGCAAGCCCAACAAATGGGCAAGTTCTGGACTTAGTATTAGGGACTGAAGCTGGGTAGGTGGAAGGGGTATCAGTGCTTTTTTGATGCTTTAATTCAGTTCGATTTAGGATAGTTGTGGAAAAGGACAAAGATAGACCAGGCATAAAAGTTCTCAATTGGTGAACAGCCAATTTTACTAAGCTGAGATGTGATTTTGCCAAAGTGGACTGGAAACAGCTCCTTGAAATGGTGAGAGATTGGGAAATGTTGGTGTTCAGAGGGACCTTGGTGTCCTTGTACACCAATCACAAAGTTAATATGCAGGCAAAGCAAGTAATTAAGAAAACAAATGGTATGTTGGCCTTTATTACAAGAGGATTTAAGGATAAGAGTAAAGATGTCTTACTGCAATTATATAGGGCCCTGGTGAGACTGCAGCTGAGTATTGTGCACAGTACTCTTGGCTGCTTACCTAAGGAAGGATGTACTTGTAATTGAGGATGACAAGGAAGGTTCACCAGACTGAATTCCTGGGATGGGGGGATTGTCCAATGACGAGAGATTGAGCAGACTAGGCCTATATTCTTTAGAATTTCGAAGAATGAGGTGATCTCATTGAAACATACAAAATTCTTAGAGCTTGACAGGGTAGATGCAGGGAGGGTGTTTCCTCTGGCTGGGGAGTCTAGAACCAGGGGTCCCAGTCTCAGAATAAGGATTTGGCCATTTAGGACTGAGATGAGGGGAAACTTCTTCACTCAGGGTGGTGAATCTTTGGAATTCTCTATCCCAGAGGGCTGTGGAGACTCAGTCTTTAAGAATATTCAAAACAGAGATCGCTAGATTTTTGGATATTAAGGGAATCAAGGGATATGGGAACAGTGCAGGAAAGTGGAGTTGAGGTCGAAGATCTCATTGACTGGCGGAGCAGGCTCGAGGGGCCAAATGGCCGACTCCTGCTCCTAATTCTTGTGTTGAAGGTAAATCAGTCTCAGAGCAGTGGGGGGCATTCAAGGAGGAGATAATGAGGGATCAGAGGAAGTATGTTACCGTAAAGAAAAAGGGTGGGACTAATAAATCTCGAGCCCCCTGGATGTCAACATGAAATAGGAGCAGGAGTAGGCCATAAGGCCCCTCGAGCCTGCTCCACCATTCAATAAGATCATGGCTGATCATCGGCCTCAACTCCACTTTCCTGCATTATCCCCATATCCCTTGATTCACCGAGAGTCCAACAATCTACCTGTCTCCGCCTTGAATAGACTGAGCATCCACAGCCCTCTGGGGCAGAGAATTCCAACATTCACAACCCTCTGAGTGAAGAAATTCCTCATCTCTGCCTTAAATGGCCTACGCCTTATCCTGAGACAGTGCCCTCTAGTTCTAGACATTCTAGCCAGGGGAATCAACCTCTCAGTATCTAACCTGTCAGTCCCCTTCATGTATGTTTCAATGAGATCACACATTATTATTCTAAACTCGAGAGTGTATAGGCCCATTCTACACAATCTCTCATTACTCTTATACTCCAACCCCTTGCAAAAAAGGACAACATTTGCCTTCCTTATTACTTGTGTATCTCACATTCACTTTGTGTTTCTTGCACAAGGACACCCACATCTTTCTGAATACCAACATTTAAAAGTTTCTCACCATTTAAAAGATATTCTGTTTTTCTATTGTTCCTACCAAAGTGAATAACCTCACATTTCCCTACATTATACTCCATCTGTCACCTTACTGCCCACTCACATAGTCTATCGATATATCTTGCAGACTCTTGTGTTCTCACAACTTACTGTTCCACCTAGTTTTGTATCATCAGCAAAGTTGGATACATTACACTCAGTCCCTTCATCTAGGTCATTAATCATAAAATCATCAAAATTTACAGCCTGGAAGGAGCCAGTTTGGCCCTCCGTGTCCGCGCCGGCCGACAAAGAGCTACCCAGCCTAATCCCACTCTCCAGCTCTTGGTCCGTAGCCCAGTAGGTGACGGCACTTTAAGTGCACATCCAAGTATTTTTTTAATGTGCGTGTTTCTGCCTCTACCACCCTTCAGACAGTGAGTGCCAGACTCCCACCACCCTGTGGGTGAAGAAATTTCCCTTTGTATCTCCTCGAAACCAATTACTTTAAATCTGTGCCCCCTGGTTGTTGGCCCCTTGGTCGTTGACCCCTCTGTCAAAGCAAACAGGCCCTTCTTATCCACTCTATCCAGGCCCCTCATACTTTTATACACCTCAATCAGGTCTCCCCTCAGCCTCCTCTGTTCCAAAGAAAACAAATCCAGCATCTCCAATCTTTCCTCATAGCCAAAATTCTCCAGTCCAGGCAACATCTCCTTTGCACCCTTTCCAGTGCAATCACATCTTTCCTGTAATGTGGTGACCTGAACTGCACACAGTATTCCAGCTGCAGCCTAACTAGTTCAAGCATAACCTCCCTGGTCTTGTATTCTATGCCTCGACTAATAAAGGCAAGTATTCCATATGCCTTCTTAACCACCTTATCTACCTGGCCTGCCACCTTCAGGGATCTGTGGACCTGCACTCTAAAGCCCCTCTGTTCCTGTACATTTTTCACTGTCGTACCACTTAATGTGTATTCCCTTGCCTTGTTAGACCTCCCCAAATACATTACCTCACACTTATCCAGATTGAATTCCATTTGCCACTGTTCTGCCCCCCTGACCAGTACCTTGATATCTTCCTGCAGTCTGCAGCTTTCTTCTTAATTCTCAACCACACAACCTATTTTAGTGTCACCTGGAAACTTCTTAATCATACCCCCAACATTAAAGTCCAAGTCATTGATATATACCACAAAAAACAAGGGATACAGCACTGAGCCCTGCGGAACCCCACTGGTCACAAAAGCACCCACCAACCATTACCCTTTGCTTCCTGCCTCTGAGCCAATTTTGGATCCAACTTGCCACTTTGCCCTGGATCCCATGGGCTTTTACTTTTGTGACCAGTCTGCCATGTGGGACCTTATCAAGAGCTTTGCTAAAATCCATAGACACTACATCATACGCACTACCCTTATCGACCGTCCTTGTTACCTGCTTGAAAAATTCAATGAAGTTAGTCAGACACGACCTTCCCTTAAATCCATATCCTTGATTAATCCATATCTTTCCAAATGAAGATTTATCCTGTCCCTCAGGATTTTTTTCCCAATAATTTTCCCACCACTGAGGTTCCGGGGTGATGTCAGGAAGCACTTCCTCACACAAATGGTGAGAATCTGTTTCTCTTGGCTCGAGAGTCCAGAACTAAGGGTTATAGTCTCAGGAACAAAGTCACACCGAACACACTCTCAAATGTGTTGTGTGACACTATCACCGTGCTAAACGGGATAGATTCAGAACAGATCATTGTTGAAGCTGATTTCTCTCAAACTCCAGGAAATTGGCGGACCAATTGAACAAGTACTTTGGTTCGGTATTCACGAAGGAGGACACAAACAACCTTCCGGTTATAAAAGGGGTCGGGGGGTCTAGTAAGGAGGAGGAACTGGGGGAAATTCTTATTAGCCGGGAAATTGTGTTGGGGAAATTGATGGGATTGAAGGCCGATAAATCCCCAGCATTGGTAGCAGATGACCACCGCACACAGTCATTGTAGACAGATGTATCTCCATGTGGGACAGGCTCGATGTACCCGATGGTCTTTACCTGTCCGTCATTGTTGGTATCTGCGACAGGTAGATTGGTGAGGATCAGGTCAGGTAAGTTTTTTCCTCGTGTTGGTTCTCTCACCATCTGCTGCAGGCCCAGTCTGGCAGATATGTCCTTCAGGACTCGGCCAGCTCAGTCAGTAGTGGTACTACCGAGTCACTCTTGGTGATGGACATTGAAGTTCCCCACCCAGAGTACATTCTGTGCCCTTGCTACCCTCAGTGCTTCTTCCAAGCTTAAACCAGTGTGAGTAATAGAATAGATTAGATTATAATGTGAGATGTTTATACCTATAATTGTGAAACTATAAGAATTAACAGCAGGCAGGTAGTTTAGGAATAATGAGAAAATTACTGAAGAAAAGTAACTGCTGGGAACCAGGGAAAGTGTCCTTGTAAATCACAGATCAGAGAAGTTCCCGCTGTCTTTTCCTCACTTCCTGCCCAAACCCAGCAGAGAAGACAAAGCAGAGTCCGGTGCCAGAGGTGGATCAGTGCAGAGTATAAAAGTGAGGGGAGACTGATGTAAGGGGGCAGTCGGGACTGGAGACACCGGAGATCAAGCTCAGGGCTCCCGAGGTTCCATCCAGCGGGCTGACCTGGTGTCAGTTACTGTGAACACATGGGACTTGCATGTTTACTCTGATTGGTGGATCAGTATAAGGTACGGCAGTCGACTGAGGAACTGCTCATCTTATATTTCTTATTAAGATATTAAAGTTGTTGACACTGGACTCTCGAACCTGCTAATTAATAAGACAAGGCATTAGCTAGAATCTTACACCCCAAAATCTCTCTACCCCTCCACTCTTTTTTTTTAAAATGTTACCATTTAATATACATTTCTCCCTTTTTCTTCCTTCAAAAATCTATTGCATCAGATTTCTCTGCACTAAATTTCATCTGACATCTACCTGTCTCATTTACAAACCTGTGCATTCAGACTGAACTCACTTAAAGTCCTCTTCACAGTTCCCCCCGCTCCCCATTTTTGGCGTTCCCTGGAGATTTTGATCGTGTGCCCCATATACCCAAGCCCAGATCATTTCTCTATTCAGCAGAGCAATGGTCCCAACACTGACCCTGGGGACACCACTGTTTACATCCCTCCAGTCTGAAGAACCTCCATTAACCGCAACTCTCTGTTTTCTGCCCTTTACCCAACTTCCTATCCACGCTGCCCCATTCCCTTTAACACCGTGAGCCTTAATTTGATCAACAAGCCTCCTGTCCGGCACCTTATCAAAACCTTCTGACAATCCATCTACACAACATCCCCTGCATTTCCTTTCTCACTGCACTGTGTTACTTCCTGAAATAATCCCTGCTGTGTGTCCTGAATGGATCCATTTCACTCCCAAACCTTGCAATGTTTGCTCCACCCCACAGGGTTCACCTGTTTAAAGCCACAACACAAAGCTCCAGTTTCCTCCTGGGGTTTGAGAGAAATCAGCTTCAACAATGGGGCAGAGTGTCAGCCAATGAGGGAGATCTGGGCTCAGCCCCGCCCACTGGCTGCCACAAGCCCTGCCCCCTCACACTTTGATTGGAGGACCAACCACATGCTCGGTCCTCCAGCCCCGCCCCCGTTCTTCCTATTGGTCCGGAGCTGTCGTCAATCACCCGGGCCAGATTAATGCTCAGTCTGAGGGTCCAGAGCTGCATTTAGAAAATAAACATTAATTGAACCCGTCAGTTACAACATTCAATTAATGGAAATTATTAGAAATCACCGGATAAAATATCTTCCGTAGTTTACTAAATGGGGGGCGGGGCGAGTCTCCACTGAGGGTTTGTTCGGTTTTAGTCTCCAAATCCAATCCAAAGGCCTGATTTTGGTCAGCTGTATATTGTACATACTGCAGGTCTGATCATTTTAAAATAATTTATTTATTAATATTATTTATTGTCCCTCTGGCCCCAATCTCGATGGGATGACAAAATAAGATTCAGTTTCCCCAATTTGGACTTTCAATTATTGGAAACAATTCTGAGGGACAGGATAAATCTTCATTCAGAAAGACTGGGATTAATCAGGGACAGTCAGCACGGATTGGTTAATGGAAGGTCGTGTCTGACTAACCTGATTGATGTTTTTGAGGAGGTCGCACAGAGGATCAATGACGGTGTTGTGTTTGATGTCGTGTATATGGATTTTAGCAAGCCTTTGATAAGATCCCACATAGGTCATGAAAGTAATAGCCCATGGATCCAGGGCAAAGTGGCAACTTGGATCCAAAATTGGCTGAGGTAGGAAGCAAAGGTTAATGGTCAATGGGTGTTTGTGACTGGAAGGCTGTTTCCAGTGGGGTTCCACAGGGCTCAGTACTAGATCCCTTGCTTTTTCTGGTATACATCAGTGATTTAGGATTGAATGTAGTGGGTTTGACTACGAAGTTTGCAGATGATATGAAAATTGGCCGTGTGGTTGATAATGTAGAAGAAAGCTGTAGACTGCAGGAAGGTATCAGTGGACCTGTCAGGTGGCAGAACTGGGGCAAATGGAATTCAATCCGCAGAAGTGTGAGGTAATGCATCTGGTGAGGGCCAACAAGGAAAGGGAATACACAATAGACGGTAGGACACTGAGAAGTGTAGAGGAACAGAGGGACCTTGGAGTGTACGTCCACAGATCCCTGAAGGTAGCAGGACAGGTGGATAAAGTGGTTACGAAGGCATACGGGATACTAGACTTTATTAGCCAAGGCATAGAATACAAGAGCAGGGAGATTATGCTTGAAAAGTATAAAACACTAGTTAGGCCACAGCTAGAATGCTGCAGGCAATTCTGGTCACCACATTACAGGAAAGAGAGGGGACAGAAGAGATTTACGAGGATGGACTGGAGAATTTTAGCGATGAGGAAAGATTGGCCAGGCTGCGGTTGTTTTTTTTGGAATAGAGGAGGCTGAGGGGAGACCTTATTGAGGTTTATAAAATTCTGAGGGGCCGAGATAGAGTGGATAGGAAGGACCTATTCCCCTTAGCAGACGGGTCAATAACCAGGGGCATAGATTTAAAGTAATTTTGGTAGAAACAGAAATCCACAGCACAGGAGGAGGCCATTTCAGCCCATCATATCCACGCCGGCCGACAAAGAGCCACACGGCCCTCGGTCAGCAGCCCTGAAGGTTACATATAAACCTATGAACAATGACGGAAAGATAAAGAGCACCCAGCCCAACCAGTCCTCCCCCACAACTGTGACACCCCTTATACTGAAACATTCTACACTCCACCCCAACCGGAGCCATGTGATCTCCTGGGAGAGGCAAAAACCAGATAAAAACCCAGGCCAATTGGGGGGGAAAAAAATCTGGGAAAATTCCTCTCTGACCCACCCAGGCGATCGAAACTAGTCCAGGAGATCACCCTGGCCGTATTCGATTCCCTGCTGTACTTACCATCGTGTCTGTACCAGCCAACATGAGGTTATCCAGTCTAATCCCAATTACCAGCTCTAGGTCGGTAACCTGCAGGTTACTGCACTTCAAGTGCCCATCTAACCATCTCTTAAAAGTGGTGAGTGTTTCTGCATCCGCCACTCTTCCAGGCAGCGAGTTCCAGACCCCCAAAACCCTCTGTGCGAAGCCTCCTCTTAAATCCCCTCTGATGAACCTTCCACCAACCTCGTAATTGACCCCTCCACCAAGGAAAATATATCCAGGCCCTACCCTTTCTTTAGTTATCCTCTTGCTCTTAATATATTTATAGAACATATTTGGGTTTTCCTTAATTTTACTAGCTAAGAATTTTACATGCTCTCTTAGCATTCCTAATGTCCTTTTTAATTTTACCTCTTAACTTTCTACATTCCTCCAAAGATTCTACAGTATTTAGCTGTAGGTATATGACATAAGCTTCCTTTTTTTTCTTTATCCTCCCCTGTAAGTCCCTAGACATCCAGGGAGCTCTAGAATTGTTATTCCCACCCTTTATCTTTAAGGACACATGTTTGGCCTGAGCCTTCCAGATCTCCTCCTTGAATGCCTCCCACTGTTCCGACACTGATTTACCTACAAGTAGCAGTTTCCAGTCCACTGTGGCCAAATCACTCCTCAACTTAGCAAAGTTAGCTTTTCCCCAATTTGGAACTTTTATTCCAGGCCTATCTATCCTTGTCCTTATCCATAACTAACTTGACTCTGACTAAATTATGGTCACTGGCACCCAAGTGCTCTCCCACTAATACCCCTTCAACCTGCCCAGCTTCATTCCCCCAAAACTAAATCCAGAACCGCCCCCTCTCGTGTTGGGCTTGTTACATACTGACTAAAACAATTCTCTTCAATGCATTTTAAGAATTCCGCACCCTCTCTACCCTTCACACTATATTTGTCCCAATCAGTATTAGGATAGTTAAAATCCCCTATTACTGCCCTATGGTTTTTGGACTTCACAGCAATTTGCCGACACATTTGCTCCTCTATCTCGCTCCCACTGTTTGGGGGTCTATAATACACGCCCAGCAGTGTGATCGCCCCTTTTTAATTTTTCAATTCTACCCATAAGGCCTCATTTGATGATCGCTCTAAAATATCATCCCTCCTCACCGCTGTAATAGTTTCTTTAATCAATACCGTGACACCCTTTTTACCCCCCGCTCTGTCTTGTCTAAAAATCCTGGAACCAGGAATATTGATCTGCCAAACCTGCCCCTCTTTCAGCCATGTCTCTGTAATGGCTATAATGTCATACTCCCAAGTATCTACCTGTGCTCTTAGCTCATCCCCTTATTCGCTATACTCCTTGTATTAAAGTAAATACTACTTAGCACAGGAAGACCTCCTTGATTACTACTTGCTAACCCTTGTTTCCTCTGTTTTACAGATTCGCATTCTAAATTCTTGCTATCCAATTTCTGCTTTACTTCCTTTCCTACTGAATGTGTTCTCAGGTTCCCATCCCCCTGCCAAACTAGTTTAAACTCTCCCCAACAGCACTAGCAAAGCTCCCCGCGAGGCTATTGGTCCCGATGCTGTTGAGGTGCAACCTGTCCGGTTTGTACAGGTCCCATCTCCCCCAGAAATGGTCCCAATGCCTCAAGAATTTAAAGCGCTCCCTCCTACACCAACTCTCCAGCCACACGTTCATCCTCTCTTATTCTTGTACTCATTAGCACGTGGCACCGGGAGTAATCTGGAGATTACTACCTCTGAGGTCCTACCCTTTAATTTTCTTCCAATCTTCCTAAATTCTGCCTGTAGGACCTGATCCCTCTTTCTACCTATGTCGTTGGTCCCAATATGGACCACGACCTCCAGCTACAGAATTCCCTGCGTCCGCTCTGTGACATCCTTGACCCTGGCACCAGGGAGGCACCATACCATTCTGGAGTCACGTCTGTGGCTGCAAAAACGCCTCTCAGTTCCCCTAACTATAGAATCCCCTATCACTACAGCTCTTTTATTTTTGTCCCTCCCCCCTGTGCAGCTGAGCCACTCGTGGTGCCTTGGAATTGGCTCTGGCTGCACTCCCCAGAGGCACCATCGCCCTCACTGATGCTCCGAAGTGAATACTGGTTTCAAAGCGAGATGGATTCACGGGGGGACTCCTGCACGACCTGCCTAGCGTTCTTACTCTGTCTGGTGGTCACCCACTTCTCCTCTGCCTGCACGCTTTTAAGCTGTGGGGTGACCACCTCCTGAAATGTGCTATCCACGTAGCTCTCCGTCTCGCAGATACACCGTATTGACTCCAGCCGCCACTCAACCTCCGAAACGTGGAGCTCGAGTAGTTGAATCTGGAGACACCTCCTGCACAGTCACCGACACCAATCCTCTCCTGTCTGATATAAACCCACCCCACAGTCACTGACACCAATCTCCTCCTGTCTGATATAAACCCACCCCACAGTCACTGACACCAATCTCCTCCTGTCTGATATAAACCCACCCCACAGTCACTGACACCAATCTCCTCCTGTCTGATATAAACCCACCCCACAGTCACTGACACCAATCCCCTCCTGTCTGATATAAACCCACCCCACAGTCACTGACACCAATCCCCTCCTGTCTGATATAAACCCACCCCACAGTCACCGACACCAATCCCCTCCTGTCTGATATAAACCCACCCCACAGTCACTGACACCAATCTCCTCCTGTCTGATATAAACCCACCCCACAGTCACGGACACCAATCTCCTCCTGTCTGATATAAACCCACCCCACAGTCACCGACACCAATCCCCTCCTGTCTGATATAAACCAACCCCACAGTCACTGACACCAATCTCCTGTCTGATATAAACCCACCCCACAGTCACTGACACCAATCTCCTGTCGGATATAAACCAACCCCACAGTCACTGACACCAATCTCCTCCTGTCTGATATAAACCCACCCCACAGTCACTGACACCAATCACCTCCTGTCTGATATAAACCCACCCCACAGTCACTGACACCAATCTCCTCCTGTCTGATATAAACCCACCCCACAGTCACTGACACCAATCCCCTCCTGTCTGATATAAACCCACCCCACAGTCACTGACACCAATCTCCTCCTGTCTGATATAAACCCATCCCACAGTCACCGACACCAATCCCCTCCTGTCTGATATAAACCCACCCCACAGTCACTGACACCAATCTCCTGTCTGATATAAACCCAGCCCACAGTCACTGACACCAATCTCCTGTCTGATATAAACCCACCCCACAGTCACTGACACCAATCTCCTCCTGTCTGATATAAACCCATCCCACAGTCACCGACACCAATCCCCTCCTGTCTGATATAAACCCACCCCACAGTCACTGACACCAATCTCCTCCTGTCTGATATAAACCCACCCCACAGTCACTGACACCAATCTCCTCCTGTCTGATATAAACCCACCCCACAGTCACTGACACCAATAATCTCCTGTCTGATATAAACCCACCCCACAGTCACTGACACCAATCCCCTCCTGTCTGATATAAACCAACCCCACAGTCACTGACACCAATTTCCTGTCTGATATAAACCCACCCCACAGTCACTGACACCAATCCCCTCCTGTCTGATATAAACCAACCCCACAGTCACTGACACCAATTTCCTGTCTGATATAAACCCACCCCACAGTCACTGACACCAATCTCCTCCTGTCTGATATAAACCCACCCCACAGTCACTGACACCAATCTCCTGTCTGATATAAACCCACCCCACAGTCACTGACACCAATCTCCTCCTGTCTGATATAAACGCACCCCACAGTCACTGACACCAATCTCCTGTCTGATATAAACCCACCCCACAGTCACTGACACCAATCCCCTCGTGTCTGATATAAACCCACCCCACAGTCACCGACACCAATCCCCTCCTGTCTGATATAAACCCACCCCACAGTCACTGATACCAATCTCCTCCTGTCTGATATAAACCCGCCCCACAGTCACTCACACCAATCTCCTGTCTGATATAAACCCACCCCACAGTCACTGACACCAATCCTCTCCTGTCTGATATAAACCCACCCCACAGTCACTGACACCAATCTCCTCCTGTCTGATATAAACCCACCCCACAGTCACTGACACCAATCTCCTGTCTGATATAAACCCACCCCACAGTCACTGACACCAATCCCCTCCTGTCTGATAGAAACCCACCCCACAGTCACTGACACCAATCTCCTCCTGTCTGATATAAACCCACCCCACAGTCACTGACACCAATCTCCTCCTGTCTGATATAAACCCACCTCACAGTCACTGACACCAATCTCCTCCTGTCTGATAAAAACCCACCCCACAGTCACTGACACCAATCTCCTCCTGTCTGATATGAACCCACCCCACAGTCACTGACACCAATCCCCTTTTCGAGGAAATTTAGCTTAAATTAACTCAGGCGGAGACTTTCAGAATCGTGCTTCGAAAGAGTTTTATTTAAAAAAGCGAGATATCTCGGAGAGCCTGCTTGGACCGTACCAAGGCAGAAAACTCTGCTTGTACAAGCAAATTGTCCCTATCTTTATGCAGAAATTGAATACAGAAATAGAAAAGGAATCTTATTCATTAGTCCTGCGAGTACAAAGGTCGACTCGGGAGGTACACACTCTATCTGTCCTTGCATAGTTTCTCCCTGTTCACAGTCTGATAAGCAGAATATCACGAGACTCCCTTTTAATACCAGATGGTCATTTAATTGCATCTCTAAGTTTCAAGGCTGAAAAGCGTGGCTATTTTTCTCGTCCTATTATTTCTTTAAGCATAGCAAAAAACAGAATTTAACCCTTCCCTCTAAATTAAACCACGTGTTCATAGATTCTTTCTTGCACAATTCCCTCCTTGTTGATCTTTTTATTTTTTAGATCAACACAATTTCCTGTATTCTCTTCTTGAGCAAAAGGGGGTTTATACCCTTCAGGATAGGGTCGCATTTGGAGATAATCGTCTTCATCAACCTTTTCCTCTAAGCGACTTAACCTTCCTTTCATGCATACACCTTTTCTTTCTATTTCGGAGAGCAGGCCTATTACTTGACTAATTACATTTTTTTATTTTATCCACATTCCGCAAAGGATTATTAATAATACAAGCATAACCACACCTACGATTACTATGGGGTGTATAGCAAGCTTCAGTACTGCTGTAGCTTTTGGGGACCATCCGGTAAACACATCCCACCCGTGGTGTACTGTCAAAGAGGTAACTTCATCTGCGATTCTCACTAGTCCCCTTCTTGTAACTCATTTCGACTCTACATTGGTGGATGTCTCTGCCTTGCTTTGATAGAGCTTCCTCAATTTTCTTGTCATTCCGTATCAAATTGTGCAGTCTGGTCAGATTAATTACGGGGGGTAAGGGTTCAATCTTGTGCATAGACAGATATTTTTCTACATTTTGCCATTGCCCAAAGGTATAAGTTCTTTTTACTTCAGGGTCATACAGGGTGCAGACTCTTCTCACGCATTTATTAATGGGGGGTTTATACAAAATTCCATCCAGATAGACAGGTTTATTTCCTGTCCCACAGATCTCATTCTGTCCTATTTCCGTTATATCAGTGTCATTTGTTGGCTTTAATTCCCATTTACATACTCCAATGGAGTGCTGCAGTGAGCATGGTTCGTATATGGTGGTCTGATAGGGACATACCATTCCGAATGGCCACCTCGCACATCCCCGCTGGTGATGTGTCATATTCTTCTCATCGACCCAATCTCCTTTAAATTCTGGGTCCCAGAAGTTCTGTCCAAACAGCTGGGGCATTACTTGGAACTGACACCAAATTTATTTTCGTGTCTTACTTACTATCTCCATAGTAACGTTACATCCTTTTGAATTACAACTGGTATATCTTTTTTGAGGGCTAATGGTTAAATTAAGAAGCTTATCCCTTTTGTTAATTTCCAGCAACCTTTCTCATGTGTTAGCATGGAAGGATAATATTGTCCTTTCTAACTCGGCTCTTAATAGCTGTCTGATCATTTCTTTAAACAGGCAATGGGTGTACTTGTTTACTCCCTGTTGTTCCTTCATTAGGTGTTCTCTATTTCCTTCTCTATCCCTTCATTCTGTTCCCAGGTCATTTCGTTTATGACGTAACCTGATATCTGTAATTGTTGTAATCCTTCATCCCAGGCATTTCTGATCTTTATATCTTCCCCGACCAGTCCCCTGACGGCCTGGATTTTATTTTGTAGGGTCTCGATATCCATGGAGTTCAATGCTCCTATTCCTGCTCCCACTCCACCTAACAAAGTCTCTAACACATCCCGTTTTTTTCTTTTTCAAAAGATACCTTAACACTGGTTGTGTGGCAACCATCTTCTTTCTTTGGGGGATATTTAATTCGTATTGTTAGATTTAATACACCTGGGGATCTTACCACTGGGATGCAAGTGGTCAGTATCCTTTTTAGATGTCCCGGGTCCCGGTCTTCTGGGTGGCCGGATTCTTTTACTGACCATGTTACCACGAATGGGTCTCCTCCATTCACCGGGGTGTTATTCATGCACAACATCCGCTGCCCTTCTACCATACTTGTAAATGAGTAACGGAGGAAGTCGTTTCTCTCGTCCGGCCCTCCTATGTACCCCATCTCTTGTTTTTCCCTGTGCTCCAGGTACACTTCATCCACACATCGGCCTGGTATTCTATGAACAACTGATACCCTTTCCCCAATATAAACTGGAACTCCCCTCTTTCTTCCTTCATTCTACATGCTTCACATCGTGCCGTAAAATTCCCTACCTTACAACTTTGGCCTACTGGGCATATAAAATTGCCTTGCTGCCTTATACTATTACTTCTTTCCCATACCATATTTCCCTTCCATACTCTTCCTTCTTTTAGGACCTCTTCCTCCTGCCGGGAGTTCCCTGTCGCTAAAATGATCAGTATGCCTAACGTCCATTTATAATTTTTCCAAGAGTCCCTTCCCATCTTCCCTTTCTTGTTTGTTTCTATACCACTCTTGAATTAAGTCGTTACAATAACAACACGTCCACACGATCGTAACAGTGACCCAAATAATAAAGGCCCAAACTGGCACACAAATGAGCTCTGACATCCGTCCGTGAATTTTTGGGCAGTACTTTCAAGTCCAAATATTTAATACAAGAGCAGGTACAGTTCTTCAGCGAGAAGATGGCTGTTTCCTTAGTCGGGCGACCGTAGTACGTCCTGGTTCAATGCCTTTTCCTTTGGCTGTATTTCGTCGGGGAAATAATATTTACAGCAGGTCGCATGCATCCAGTTCGGGTGTTTTTCCAACTTCAGCGCGGTTCGTGATGTGAGAATTATCTGATATGGTCCTTTCCACCTCGGGGAAAAGGATTCTTTATTTAATGTTTTTACTAACACTTGATCTCCAGGCCTGAAAGGTGCATATTTCCTTCCGACGGGGCACCTGTGTCTGCTTTATTTGTTCGTGCAGACTCCTCGCTATTTCACACATGGCCTGAGCATACTTTAGTGATTTTTCATCATTCCAAATTAATGCTATTTCTTCAGCCACCAATGGTGGTTTTACACCAGTAGGCATTGGTCTTCCCAATAAGGCTTCATGTGGTGTTAAACCAGTGTTTCGGTTTTTCTGGTTTCTCATTGTATGCAGTACCAATGGTAAGGCATCTGGCCACTTCAGTCCAGTCTCCTGACATACCTTGGTAAGGGTAGATTTTATTATCCCATTTACTCTCTCTACAATTCCCGAGGACTGTGGTTGATATGGTATATGTAACTTCCACTGGAACCCTAACGCTTCTGCAAGATTTTTCACTATTTTTCCTGTGAAGTGTGTTCCCCTGTCACTGTTGATTCCCATAGGTATCCCATATCTTGGTACTATTTCTTTAAATAGAATTTTTACTACTGTTCGGGCATCGTCTCTCCTAGTGGTGTACACTTCTACCCACCTTGTGAACATATCTACTATGACTAATAGATACTTGAGACCTGATACTGGAGGCATGTGAACAAAATCAATTTGCAAATTCTCAAAGGGCATACTTGGCTGGGGTAGATGATCATATCCAGCAGGTGTTTTACCTCTGTTATTTTGTTGACAAATTTGGCATGTTCGAGCAACTTTCTCAATTACTACTGTTATTCCTGGTGCATACCACTGTGCATTAATAGCATGTATCATCCCTCCTTTGCCCATGTGAGCCTGACCATGTGCTAGGCGAGACAGGGGCAAAAATAGAGATCTAGGGCAAACAGTTCGCCCATCAGGGTGATACCAAATGTCGTTTTTGAGAAAACAACCCTGGTTTTCCCAAGTTCTTCCTTCCTGCATGGTAACTTGTTGGGCTGTTTTAAGTTGTTGGATGTCAAGTACCTGTGGAGGGGAGACTGAGACTGCTTGAAGGCAGTCTGCCTGTGCTGAAGTGGCCTGTTTGGCTGCCTCGTCAGCCCTCCTATTTCCTACTGATACTTCATCCTCACCGGTTGTGTGAGCTGCACATTTGATAACGGCTACCTTACTTGGCAACTGAATGGCGTCTAATAGACTAAGCACCAGTTGAGAGTGCTTAATATGCTTTCCACCAGAGGTGATAAAGCCTCTGTTTTTCCACAGTTGTCCAAAATCATGGACCACACCGAATGCATATCTAGAATCAGTATAGATATTAGCAGTTTGATCTTTAGCTATTATACAAGCTCTAGTGAGGGCAAACAATTCAGCAGCCTGAGCCGAGGTTTCAGGAGGCAGGGCAAATGCTTCAACAGTTTCGTGGGGGTTTACAATAGCATAGCCTGCCAAAAACAAATCATCCGACGGCCCATGTGATGATCCATCCGTATAGAGAATAAGATCAGGATTGTCCATGGGCTCTGTGAGCAAATCTGGTCTTGGTAAGGTGGCTATTTCCACCGTTAACAGACAATCATGCTGGTCTGGATCCTCTACTTCTTTAGTAGGGAGAAAGGTGGCTGGGTTCACTACCGGTGTACGTCGAAAGGTATAGTTAGGGTGTGACAGCAGTAATACTTCATAACCTGCTCTTCGAGACGCTGTAAAGTGTTGTGTGGCAGCTGAATTCAAAAGTAACACAGCATGGGCTGTAATGACAGCACATGGATAGTCCAAAACAATAGATACCGACTTCTCCACCATGACCGCAGTAGCAGCTACAACACGTAGACATGCTGGCATTCCCCTTACTACTGGAGGCAGTAAAACCGAATAATAAGCAACTGGTCTATTTCCCCCACCATGTTCTTGGGTTAGTACTGCTGTTGCAAATCCTTCTTTCTCATTCACATACATCTGAAAAGGTTTACCATAATTCGGAAGTCCCAACGCCGGAGCATTAGTAATGGCTTTCTTTAACTGTTTAAATGCCTCCTCTCTCTCTGTGGTCCACTCCACCTTGGGTGGGGCATCATTTAGGGCAGCTGATCTTAGGACCGCATCCCATTCTCGATAATCGGGGATCCATTGTCTACAGTACCCAACCATCCCCAAAAATGACAAGATATCCTTCTTTGTCTTTGGTATGGTGGCCCTTTGAATTGTCTGAATTCTTTCTGGTCCTAGCTGCCTCTGCCCTTGAGATATGTGAAAACCCAGGTACTGGACTTGAGTCTGACAAAATTGTAACTTTGGTAACGACACTCTGTGCCCTCTCTCACATAGGTGCTGTAACAGTTTCAGGGAATCTTGCATGCACCTGTATCCGTGGCTAGAAGCCACAAGCAAATCGTCCGCATACTGCAACAGTACAGACTGGTCTGATAATGAACTGTCTTCGAGGTCTCTTTTTACTGCTGCTGCATATACTGCGGGGCTTTCGGTGTATCCTTGGGGCAATCTGGTCCATGTGTACTGCTGCTTCTTGTGGGTGAAAGCAAACAGATACTGACTCTCTTGATTTAACGGGATGGAGAAAAAGGCTGAACACAGGTTTATTACAGTAAAGACAGTTGCTGTTTGTGGTATAGCAGATAGTATAATGTTGGTGTCCGGTACCACAGGGGTGATAGGGACTACTATCTTATTAATAGCTCTCAGATCTTGCACAAATCTCCATTCATTCGGCCTATTAACCTTTGGTATGGGCAGTATCGGAGTGTGACACGGGCTCTGTGTCTTTTCTAGAACTCCTTGTTCCAACAATGCAGAAATGACTGGCTCTATCCCATTTTCTGCCTCTGGAGGCAGTCTGTACTGCCTAATGCTTGGTAACACGGCGTTCTTTATCAATTGTACCCGATGGGGTACTGCAGAATGTACTTGCCCAACATGATTCTTGTGCTTTGCCCAAAGTTCAGAAGATATTTGATTCAATGCCATTGGCAGCTTAGGGCTTGGTTGTTCCGGGGGCTGCTGTTTTTCAAAAGTGGAGGCATGTTTTTTACCTTTCCACTGGAGAATCCCCCTGTTGTGGTTGACAAAGTCGATCTGAACATTTTGTAATTTTATTACTGCCTGGTTGCTGTTTTTCTTTTTCTATTCCTACAATCATCGGACCCATATCTTTAGGTTTCGCTGGCGGTTTTACAGCCAATGTCAGATGGGGTGTCGAGTTCGCTTCTCTAAACCGCTGCTGCTGTAAGGTGTCAAATCAATGGCTACCCCCAATCCTTCTGGTCCAAAATAAATGCAGGGCATAGCTCCTACTATTTCTTCTCTATTTAAAAAGGATTGTACCAAACACTGGTACGTTTCAGCTTTTTGTCGAGTGTACCAGGCTGTACAGTGAAGCTGAACTGCCTCAAAGCTTGTCAAAATTATATACATCAATTCTTCAGTATTAGGGTCAAATTTAGCTTTTAAATTTTGTATAACTTCATGTATCAAGGGGGAGTAGAAGTTGCAAATCAATTGCCAACAATAGAGGGCAGCCTTTTCTTTGTTATCCTCCCTTTTCTTTTCTTTAATCCCATTAAAGAACTGATGGATTTTATTTGGAGGGAGCTCCATGAACATTCCTTCCTTTGTGCAATAAATTGTGGCTCCTAGTTTGCACAAAGTCTGTCTTCCCAATAAAGGGAGCGGTGTTGTTTTAGAGACTATCAAAGTCTCATCATTAACTGGTTGTCCTTCAATTATCAATTTGGTAGGTTCAGATAAAAATTCTTTCATGGGGATACCGGCCATACCCATACTTAAGACGGTGGTGTTGCTGACAGTTAATCCCACAGAGGATGGTACAGAAGACCGGTATCCACCAGGAACTTCACAGAAGTGTCTCCTACTTTTACTACTGCCAGAGGGTTTTCTTCTATGTCTGCCGATAAGCGGAGGACTGCCGCCTGTACCACTTACCCTCCGGGACATCCCTATGCTGATTGGTGCGGGTTGGGGTTAGAGAATGAAAACTGAGGGGCCAATGAAGGTGGAGGTTTGGGGAAATCCCTTGTAACCCTCCACCCTGTTTCGGGGGGCATCTGCAATCGCGAGCCCAATGCCCTTCCCTTCCGCAATTTCTACACTCATCTTGGGAGCGGTCTCGTTGGGGCCACTGTCCTCTCCCTCTTCCTCGTCCTCATCCCCCAAACCCTCCTCTATTATTCTGTGCCTGTCCTCGTCCCTTTTGCTGATAGTACTGACCTGCTGTTTTAGCCTTATTTTCCTTATAGGTGAATAGTCCCTCTCTATCCATGTTGGCCAAGACTGTAATTGTGCCCTTCCAACTTTTTCCTTGCCAGTCCAAAACCTTTATTTTGTATGTTCTCGCGTGTTGTGGCAACATACAATTTAACAAGGTTTGCACTGCCAAAGGTTCATTTTCATCCATTGGTATTCCTGCATGCTCATCCCAACTGTTTTTCCATCTGCCTGCAAAATCTATCATCGATTCTTCTGCTTTCTGCAAGCAGCGCGTGACTTCCCCGATATCTCCATGCTTTTTAGCTCCCTTTAGTATGGCATCCTTGCCCCTGTGCTGCAACCAATGTTCCCGGGACTCATTTCCTTCTTTGTCATTATTTTCCCGCCAATCTCCGTTTTCGCCGGCGGGTATAGGGAACATATCTTTCACCCCCTGCCAAGAGGACCCATATGCTGCCTGCAGTAATAATTTCACATCTCCGAGGAGGGGTTATAAATGGTACAGGTTTGCTCAAGCCAGTTGTGAAAGGCTACTGGCTTCTTAACAGGATTAGGGGCGGCTGATATCATATCCCGAGCTTCCCCCGGTGTCCAGGGCTTTAGGACAGCCGTGGTTCCGATCATTACACGGGGGGCTTGTGTCGTGGGGGTAGTGGAGGAATCGGCCTGTCTTATGGTATTCCAGGGTCAGGGTTGGGGTCTTCGCCTTCGGCTCCTCCTCCCGCCCCTCTTTCCCCGTTTTCATCCTCTGGTGGGTTCTGGGATCGTGGTTGTATTCTTCGCCTAGAGGCCTGACCCAGCAGGGCGGCCACTATTTCTATAATCTCCTGCCAATCATCCGGCTTGGTGGTTGGAAGACGGGGGTATAAGCCGACAGGGGAAGCGGTCATAACCGGGGCACTCGGGGGGCTGTAAGAGGGAGGGGGCTTCTCCTTACCCTCCTCCTCTTTCTGTTTATTTTTAGGGGCTGGTGCCTCTTTGCCACCTCTGTCCATTTTTTAAAACAATTCTCCATTTAATCTTTATCCCAACTGGGGTCCCCCGCCCCATCTTTGGTGGTCTGTCTCCATTCCTCAATTAAGGACAATTTAAAACTTCCTCCATATGGCCAATCCCCATCAGACCAGCCGTACAAATCGCTACTAAACGTTACCGCGTATCTGTCGTCTCCTGTTTCTTTAATTACAGTGTCCGCCGGCGAGCCGGGCGACACAATGGGATCTCCGACCTTCTCTCGTTACTTTACTACCTTACTGATTCTTTTCTCGGTCTTAGGATGTACTTTCATTCTTTCAGTCGAGAGGTGGTCTTTCTTTCCTTTTCTAGGAGCTGGGTGCGAGCGATAGAGCCGTTTCCCATTCTGCCGGGTGCAACGTCTCGCGATCTTTTCTGAAATGAGAGTTAGGACAATCCTACAAAATATACAGTAATTTACAAAGCGCTCACCGGTGTTCTCTCTTCCGCTCAGCTCGGGGTCTCCTTTTGCCTTCTTGTTATTTTAGCTTCTTAGCGGTAGCTACCTTATGCCTCACCCCCCCAGGGGATCTCGGCGGCCCGACCCCCTTTTGCTAGGACGGCCTAGGCACCTTCCTCCTTTCAGCTAGGTAGGTCCTTAAAATTCCTCTCTTCTCTTTAAAAGTTACATTTAGTTCTTTTGGATCTCGTTTTTTAGAGATCCTGCCGACTACGCCAGAATCTGTCGAGGAAATTTCTAAGTTAAATTAACTCAGGCGGAGACTTTCAGAGCCGTGCTTCGAGAGAATTTTATTTAAAAAAGCGAGATATCTCGGAGAGCCTGCTTGGACCGTACCAAGGCAGAAAACTCTCCTGTACAAGCAAATTGTCCCTATCTTTATACAGAAATTGAATACAGAAATAGAAAAGGAATCTTATTCATTAGTCCCGCGAGTACAAAGGTCGACTCGGGAGGTACACACTCTATCTGTCCTTGCATAGTTTCTCCCTGTTCACAGTCTGATAAGCAGAATATCAGGAGACTCCCTTTTAATACCAGATGGTTATTTAATTGCATCTCTCAGTTTCAAGGCTGAAAAGCGTGGCTATTTTTCTCGTCCTATTATTTCTTTAAGCATAGCAAAAACAGAATTTAACCCTTCCCTTTTCCATAAGCCACAGATTCATAGATTCTTTCTTCCACACCCCTCCTGTCTGATATAAACCCACGTCACAGTCACTGACACCAATCCTCTCCTGTCTGATATAAACCCACCAGACAGTCACTGACACCAATCCCCTCCTGTCTAATATAAACCCACCCCACAGTCACTGACACCAATCTCCTCCTGTCTGATAGAAACCTACCCCACAGTCACTGACACCAATCCCCTTCTGTCTGATATAAACCCAACCCACAGTCACTGACACCAATCTCCTGTCTGATATGAACCCACCCCACAGTCACTGACACCAATCTCCTGTATGATATAAACCCACCCCACAGTCACTGACACCAATCTCCTGTCTGATATAAACCCACCCCACAGTCACTGACACCAATCTCCTCCTGTCTGATATAAACCCACCCCACTGTCACTGACACCAATCCCCTCCTGTCTGATATCAACCCACCCCACAGTCACTGACACCAATCCCCTTCTGCCTGATATAAACCCAACCCACAGTCACTGACACCAATCCCCTCCTGTCTGATATAAACCCACCCCACAGTCATCAATCTCCTCCTGTCTGATATCAACCCACCCCACAGTCACTGACACCAATCTCCTCCTGTCTGATATAAACCCACGTCACAGTCACTGACACCAGTCTCCTCCTGTCTGATATAAACCCACCCCACAGTCACTGACACCAATTTCCTCCTGTCTGATATAAACCCATCCCACAGTCACTGACACCAATCTCCTGTCTGATATAAACCCACCCCACAGTCACTGACACCAATCTCATGTCTGATATAAACCTACCCCACAGTCACTGACACCAATCCCCTTCTGTCTGATATAAACCCAACTCAGTCACTGACACCAATCCCCTCCTGTCTGATATAAACCCACCCCACAGTCACTGACACCAATCTCCTCCTGTCTGATATAAACCCACCCCACAGTCACTGACACCAATCTACTCCTGTCTGATATAAACCCACCCCACAGTCACTGACACCAATCTCCTGTCTGATATAAACCCACCCCACAATCACTGACACCAATCTCCTGTCTGATATAAACCCACCCCAGTCACTGACACCAATCTCCTGTCTGATATAAACTGTCGAGGAAATATTTAGCTTAAATTAACTAAGGCGGAGACTTTCAGAAGTGCACTTCGAGAGAATTTATTTTAAAAATCAAGATATATCTCGGAGAGCCTGCTTGGACCGTACCAAGGCAAAACTCTGTCGTACAAGCAAATTGCATTTATCTTTATACAGAAATTGAATACAGAAATAGAAAAATAATCTTATTCATTAGTCCCGCGAGTACAAAGGTCGTCTCGGGAGGTACACACTCTATCTGTCCTTGCATAGTTTCTCTCTGTTCACAGTCTGATAAGCAGAATATCAGGAGACTCCCTTTTAATACCAGATGGTCATTTAATTGCATCTCTAAATTTTTTTACTTTTAAGTCCACAATACACAATTGGGAGTGAACACAAAATAAGGGCAGGTACAGTTCTTCAGCGAGAAGATGGCTGTTTCCTTAGTCGGGCGACTGTAGTACGTCCTGGTTCAATGCCTTTTCCTTCGGCTGTAATTCGTCGGGGAAATAATATTTACAGCGGGTCGCATGCACCCAGTTCGGGTGTTTTTCCAACTTCAGCGCGGTTCGTGTTGTGAGAATTATCTGATACGGTCCTTTCCACCTAGGGGAAAAGGATTCTTTATTTAATGTTTTTACTAACACTTGATCTCCAGGCCTGAAAGGTGCATATTTCCTTCCGACGGGGCACCTGTGTCTGCTTTATTTGTTCATGCAGACTCCTCGCTATTTCACACATGGCCTGAGCATACTTTAGTGATTCTTCATCATTCCAAATTAATGCTATTTCTTCAGCCACCAATGGTGGTTTTACACCAGTAGGCATTGGTCTTCCCAATAAAGCTTCATGTGGTGTTAAACCAGTGTTTCGGTTTTTCTAGTTTCTAATTGTATACAATACCAATGGTAAGGCATCTGGCCACTTCAGTCCAGTCTCCTGACATACCTTGGTAAGGGTAGATTTTATTATCCCATTTACTCTCTCTACCATTCCCGAGGACTGTGGCTGATATGGTATATGTAACTTCCACTGGAACCCTAACGCTTCTGCAAGATTTTGCACTATTTTTCCGGTGAAGTGTGTTTCCCTGTCACTGCTGATTCCCATAGGTATCCCATATCTTGGCACTATTTCTTTAAATAGAATTTTTACTACTGTTTGGGCATTTTCAAAGGGCATACTTGGTTGGGGTAGATGATAATATCCAGCAGGTGTTTTACCTCTGTTATTTTGTTGACAAATTTGGCATGTTCGAGCAACTTTCTCAATTACTACTGTTATTCCTGGTGCATACCACTGTGCATTAATAGCATGTATCATCCCTCCTTTGTCCATGTGAGCCTGACCATGTGCTAGGCGAGACAGGGGCAAAAATAGAAATCTAGGGCAAACAGTTCGCCCATCAGGGTGATACCAAATGTCGTTTCTGAGAAAACAACCCTGGTTTTCCCAAGTTCTTCCTTCCTGCATGGTAACTTGTTGATGGGCTGTTTTAAGTTGTTGGATGTCAAGTACCTGTGGAGGGGAGACTGAGACTGCTTGAAGGCAGTCTGCCTGTGCCGAAGTGGCCTGTTTGGCTGCCTCGTCAGCCCTCCTATTTCCTACTGATACTTCATCCTCACCGGTTGTGTGAGCTGCACATTTGATAACGGCTACCTTACTTGGCAACTGAATGACGTCTAATAGATTAAGCACCAGTTGAGAGTGCTTAATATGCTTTCCACCAGAGGTGATAAAGCCTCTGTTTTTCCACAGTTGTCCAAAATCATGGACCACACCGAATGCATATCTAGAATCAGTATAGATATTAGCAGTTTGATCTTTAGCTATTATACAAGCTCTAGTGAGGGCAAACAATTCAGCAGCCTGAGCCGAGGTTCCGGGAGGCAGGGCAAATGCTTCAACAGTTTCGTGGGGGTTTACAATAGCATAGCCTGCCAAAAACAAATCATCCGACGGCCTGTACGATGATCCACCCGTATAGAGAATAAGATCAGGATTGTCCATGGGCTCTGTGAGCAAATCTGGTCTTGGTAAGGTGGCTATTTCCACCGTTAACAGACAATCATGCTGGTCTGGATCCTCTACTTCTTTAGTAGGGAGAAAGGTGGCTGGGTTCACTACCGGTGTACGTCGAAAGGTATAGTTAGGGTGTGACAGTAGTAATACTTCATAACCTGCTCTTCGAGACGCTGTAAAGTGTTGTGTGGCAGCTGAATTCAAAAGTAACACAGCATGGGCTGTAATGACAGCACATGGATAGTCCAAAACAATAGATACCGACTTCTCCACCATGACCGCAGTAGCAGCTACAACACGTAGACATGCTGGCATTCCCCTTACTACTGGAGGCAGCAAAACCGAATAATAAGCAACTGGTCTATTTCCCCCACCATGTTCTTGGGTTAGTACTGCTGTTGCAAATCCTTCTTTCTCATTCACATACATCTGAAAAGGTTTACCATAATTCGGAAGTCCCAACGCCGGAGCATTAGTAATGGCTTTCTTTAACTGTTTAAATGCCTCCTCTCTCTCTGGGGTCCACTCCACCTTGGGTGGGGCATCATTTAGGGCAGCTGATCTTAGGACCGCATCCCATTCTCAATTCTTTCTGGTCCTAGCTGCCTCTGCCCTTGAGATATGTGAAAACCCAGGTACTGGACTTGAGTCTGACAAAATTGTAACTTTGGTAACGACACTCAGTGCCCTCTCTCACATAGGTGCTGTAACAGTTTCAGGGAATCTTGCATGCACCTGTATCCGTGGCTCGAAGCCACAAGCAAATCGCATACTGCAGCAGTACAGACTGGTCTGATAATGAACAGTCTTCAAGGTCTCTTTTTACTGCTGCTGCATATACTGCGGGGCTTTCGGTGTATCCTTGGGGCAACCTGGTCCATGTGCACTGCTGCTTCTTGTGGGTGAAAGCAAACAGATACTGACTCTCTTGATTTAATGGGATGGCGTAAAAAGCTGAACACATGTCTATTACAGTAAAGACAGTTGCTGTTTGTGGTATAGCAGATAGTATAATGTTGGTGTCCGGTACCACAGGGGTGATAGGGACTACTATCTTATTAATAGCTCTCAGATCTTGCACAAATCTCCATTCCTACAATCATCGGACCCATATCTTTAGGTTTCGCTGGCGGTTTTACAGCCAATATCAGATGGGGTGTCGAGTTCGCTTCTCTAAACCGCTGTTGCTGCAAGGGTGTCAAATCGATGGCTACCCCCAATCCTTCTGGTCCAAAATAAATGCAGGGCATAGCTTCTACTATTTCTTCTCTATTTAAAAAGGATTGTACCAGACACTGGTACGTTTCAGCTTTTTGTCGAGTGTACCAGGCTGTACAGTGAAGCTGAACTGCCTCAAAGCTTGTCAAAATTATATACATCAATTCTTCAGTATTTAGCTTTTCAGTTTTGTATAACTTCATGTATCAAGGGGGAATAGAAGTTGTCAATCAATTGCCAACAATAGAGGGCAGCCTTTTCTTTGTTATCCTCCCTTTTCTCTTTTTTAATCCCATTAAAGAACTGATGGATTTTATTTGGAGGGAGCTCCATGAACATTCCTTCCTTTGTGCAATAAATTGTGGCTCCTAGTTTGCACAAAGTCTGTCTTCCCAATAAAGGGAGCGGTGTTGTTTTCGAGACTATCAAAGTCTCATCATTAACTGATTGTCCTTCAATTATCAATTTGGTAGGTTCAGATAAAAATTCTTTCATGGGGACACCGGCCATACCCATACTTAAGACGGTGGTGTTGCTTACAGGTAATCCCACAGAGGATGGTACAGAAGACATAGTAGCACCGGTATCCACCAGGAATTTCACATAAGTGTCTCCTACTTTTACTACTACCAAAGGGTTTTCTTCTATGTCTGCTGATAAGCGGAGGACTGCCGCCTGTACCACTAAGTCTCCAGGGCATCCCTATGTTGATTATTCTGTGCCTGTCCTCGTCCCTTTTGCTGATTTACTGACCTGTTTTAGCCTTATTTTCCTTATAGGTAAATAGTCCCTCTCTATCCATGTTAGCCAGTACTGTAACTGTCTCTTTCCAACTTTTTCCTTGCCAGTCCAAAACCTTTATTTTGTATGTTCTTGCTTGCTGTGGCAACATACAATTTAACAAGGTTTGCACTGCCAAAGGTTCATCTTTCACCCCTTGCCAAGAGGACCCATATGCTGCCTGCAGTAATATTTTCACATCTCCGAGGAGGGGTTATAAATGGTACAGGTTTGCTCAAGCCAGTTGCGAAAGGCTACTGGCTTCTAAACAGGATTAGGGGCGGTTGATATATTTTTTTTAAAACAATTCTCCATATAATCTTTATCCCAACTGGGGTCCCCCGCCCCATCTTTGGTGGTCTGTCTCCATTCCTCAATTAAGGACAATTTAAAACTTCCTCCATATGGCCAATCCCCATCAGACCAGCCGTACAAATCGCTACTAAACGTTACCGCGTATCTGTCGTCTCCTGTTTCTTTAATTACAGTGTCCGCCGGCGAGCCGGGCGACACAATGGGATCTCCGACCTTCTCTCGTTGCTTTACTACCTTACGGATTCTTTTCTCGGTCTTAGGATGTACTTTCATTCTTTCAGTCGAGAGGTGGTCTTTCTTTCCTTTTCTAGGAGCTGGGCGCGAGCGATAGAGCCGTTTCCCATTCTGCCGGGTGCAACGTCTCGCGATCTTTTCTGAAATGAGAGTTAGGACAATCCTACAAAATATACAATAATTTACAAAGCGCTCACCGGTGTTCTCTCTTCCGCTCAGCTCGGGGTCTCCTTTTGCCGCCTTGTTATTTTAGCTTCTTAGCGGTAGCTACCTTATGCCTCACCCCCCCAGGGGATCTCGGCGGCTCGTCCCCCTTTTGCTAGGACGGCCTAGGCACCTTCCTCCTTTCAGCTAGGAAGGTCCTTAAAATTCCTCTTTTCTCTTTAAAAGTTACATTTAGTTCTTTTCGATCTCGTTTTTTTTTTTTTTTTTAGAGATCCTGCCGACTACGCCAGAATCTGTCGAGCAAATATTTAGCTTAAATTAACTCAGGCGGAGACTTTCAGAAGTGCACTTCGAGAGAATTTATTTTAAAAAGCAAGATATATCTCGGAGAGCCTGCTTGGACCGTACCAAGGCAAAACTCTGTCGTACAAGCAAATTGCACTGATCTTTATACAGAAATTGAATACAGAAATAGAAAAATAATCTTATTCATTAGTCCCGTGAGTACAAAGGTCGTCTCGGGAGGTACACACTCTATCTGTCCTTGCATAGTTTCTCTCTGTTCACAGTCTGATAAGCAAAGGCAAAAGGAGACTCCCTTTTAATACCAGATGGTCACCTAATTGCATCTCTAAATTTCAAGGCTAAAAAGCGTGGCTATTTTTCTAGTCTTATTATTTCTTTAAGCAGAGCAAAAAACAGAATTTAACCCTTCCCTCTAAATTAAGCCAGGTGTTCATAGATTCTTTCTTCCACATAAACCCACACCACAGTCACTGACACCAATCTCCTGTCTGATATAAATCCACGTCACAGTCACTGACACCAATCTCCTGTCTGATATAAACCCACCCCACAGTCACTGACACCAATCTCCTGTGTGATATAAACCCACTCAACAGTTACTGACACCAATCTCCTGTCTGATATAAACCCACCCCACAGTCACTGACACCAATCTCCTCCTGTCTGATATAAACCCACCCCACAGTCACTGACACCAATCCCCTCCTGTCTGATATAAACCCACCTCACACTCACTTACACCAATCTCCTCCTGTCTGATATAAACCCACCTCACAGTCACTGACACCAATCTCCTCCTGTCTGATATAAACCCACCCCACAGTCACTGACACCAATCTTCTCCTGTCTGATATAAACCCACCCCACAGTCACTGACACCAATCCCCTTGTCGAGGAAATTTAGCTTAAATTAATTCCGGCGGAGACTTTCAGAATCGTGCTTCGAGAGAATTTTATTTTAAAAAGCGAGATATCTCGGAGAGCCTGCTTGGACCGTACCAAGGCAGAAAACTCTGCTTGTACAAGCAAATTGTCCCTATCTTTATACAGAAATTGAATACAGAATTGGAAAAGGAATCTTATTCATTAGTCCCGCGAGTACAAAGGTCGACTCGAGAGGTACACACTCTATCTGTCCTTGCATAGTTTCTCCCTGTTCACAGTCTGATAAGCAGAAAATCAGGAGACTCCCTTTTAATACCAGATGGTCATTTAATTGCATCTCTAAGTTTCAAGGCTGAAAAGCGTGGCTATTTTTCTAGTCCTATTATTTCTTTAAGCATAGCAAAAACAGAATTTAACCCTTCCCTTTTCCATAAGGCATAGATTCATAGTTCTTTCTTCCACACCCCTCCTGTCTGATATAAACCCACCTCACAGTCACTGACACCAATCTCCTCCTATCTGATATAAACCCACCCCACAGTCACTGACACCAATCTCCTCCTGTCTGATATAAACCCACCCCACAGTCACTGATACCAATCTCCTCCTGTCTGATATAAACCCACGTCACAATCACTGACACCAATCCCTTCCTGTCTGATATAAACCCACCCCACAGTCACTGACACCAATCCCCTCCTGTCTGATATAAACCCACCCCACAGTCACTGACACCAATCTCCTCCTGTCTGATATAAACCCACCCCACAGTCACTGACACCAATCCCCTTCTGTCTGATATAAACCCAACCCACAGTCACTGACACCAATCCCCTCCTGTCTGATATAAACCCACCCCACAGTCACTGACACCAATCTCCTCCTGTCTGATATAAACCCACCCCACAGTCACTGACACCAATCCCCTCCTGTCTGATATAAACCCACCCCACAGTCACTGACACCAATCTCTTCCTGTCTGATATAAACCCACCCCACAGTCACTGACACCAATCTCCTGTCTGATATAAACCCACCCCACAGTCATTGACACCAATCGCCTCCTGTCTGATATAAACCAACCCCACAGTCACTGACACCAATCTCCTCCTGTCTGATATAAACCCACCCCACAGTCATTGACACCAATCGCCTCCTGTCTGATATAGAAACATAGAAACATCGAAAATAGGTGCAGGAGTAGGCCATTTGGCCCTTCGAGCCTGCACCATCATTCAATGAGTTCATGGCTGAACATGTAACTTCAGTACCCCATTCCTGCTTTCTCGCCATACCCCTTGATCCCCCTAGTAGTAAGGACTACATCTAACTCCATTTTGAATATATTTAATGAATTGGCCTCAACAACTTTCTGTGGTAGAGAATTCCACAGGTTCACCACTCTCTGGGTGAAGAAGTTTCTCCTCATCTCGGTCCTAAATGGCTTACCCCTTATCCTTAGAGTGTGACCCCTGGTTCTGGACTTCCCCAACATTGAGAACATTCTTCCTGCATCTAACCTGCCTAAACACGTCAGAATTTTAAACGTTTCTATGAGATCCCCTCTCATTCATCTGAACTCCAGTGAATACAAGCCCAGTTGATCCAGTCTTTCTTGATATGTCAGTCCCACCATCCCGGGAATCAGTCTGGTGAACCTTCGCTGCACTCCCTCAATAGTAAGAATGTCCTTCCTCAAGTTAGGAGACCAAAACTGTACACAATACTCCAGGTGTGACCTCACCAAGGCCGTGTACAACTGTAGTAACACCTCCCTGCCCCTGCACTCAAATCCCCTCGCTATGAAGGCCAACATGCCATTTGCTTTCTTAACCGCCTGCTGTACCTGCATGCTAACCTTCAATGACTGATGTACCATGACACCCAGGTCTCGTTGCACCTCCCCTTTTCCTAATCTGTCACCATTCAGATAATCGTCTGTCTCTCTGTTTTTACCACCAAAATGGATAACCTCACATTTATCCACATTATATTTCATCTGCCATGCATTTGCCCACTCACCTAACCTATCCAAGTCGCTCTGCAGCCTCATAGCATCCTCCTCGCAGCTCACACTGCCACCTAACTTAGTGTCATTCGCAAATTTGGAGATACTACATTTAATCCCCTCGTCTAAATCATTAATGTCACCTCTTTCCAAATGCGCTGCTGTGACATCCTTAATAATTGATTCCATCATTTTACCCACTACCGATGTCAGGCTGACCGGTCTGTAATTCCCTGTTTTCTCTCTCTCTCCTTTATTAAAAAGTGGGGTTACATTGGTTAACCTCCACTCCATAGGAACTGATCCAGAGTCTATGGAATGTTGGAAAATGACTGTCAATGCATCCGCTATTTCCAAGGCCACCTCCTTAAGTACTCTGGGATGCAGATCATCAGGCCCTGGGGATTTATCGGCCTTGAATCCCATCAATTTCCCCAACACAATTTCCCGACTAAAAAGGACTTCCCTCAGTTCCTCCTTCTTACGAGACCCTCTGACCCCTTTTATAACCGGAAGATTGTTTGTGTCCTCCTCAGTGAATACCGAACCAAAGTACGTGTTCAATTGGTCTGCCATTTCTTTGTTCCCTGTTATGACTTCCCCTGATTCTGACTGCAGGGGACCTACGTTTGTCTTTACTAACCTTTTTCTCTTTACATATCTATAGAAACTTTTGCAGACCATTTTAATGTTCCCTGCAAGCTTCCTCTCGTACTCTATTTTCCCTGCCCTAATCAAACCCTTAGGGAGGGGTGTAGGGGCTGGAGGAGGTTACATAGAAAATTTGAGTAGTAGTTGGATATTTGGCCCTTCGAGCCTGCACCACTCAATATGATCATGGCTGATTCTCTATCTCAACACCATATTCCTACTTTCTCCCCATAACCCCTTGATGCCTTTTGTTTCTAGAAATCTATCTATCTCACTCTTAAATATATTCAGTGACTTGGCCTCCACAGACTTCTGTGGTAGAGAATTCCACAGATTCACCACCCTCTGAGTGAAAACATTTCTCCTCATCTCGGTCCTAAATTTCCTACCCTGTATCCTGAGACTGTAACCCCAGTTCGAGGAAACATCCTCCCCGCATCCAGTCTATCCAGCCCAGTCAGAATTTTATACATTTCAATGAGATCCCCTCTCATTCTTCTAAACTCTAGTGAATACAGGTCTAGTCAACTCAATCTCTCCTCATACAGCAGTCCTGCCATCCCAGGAATCAGTCTGGTGAACCTTTGCTGCACTCCCTCTATGGTAAGTATATCCTTTCTTGGGTAAGGAGACCAAAACTGCACACAATACTCCAGGTGCTGTCTCACCAAGGCCCTGGAGAACTATTAAGACATCCTTGCTCCTGTACTCAAACCCTCTTGCAATAAAGGCCAACATACCTTCTGCCTTCCTAACTGCTTGCTGCACCTGCATGTTTGCTTTCAGTGACTGGTGCACAAGGACACCCAGGACATAAGCACATAAGAATTAGGAACAGGAGTAGGCCATCGAGCCCCTCGAGCCTGCTCCGCCATTCAACAAGATCATGGCTGATCTGGCCGTGGACTCAGCTCCACTTACCCGCCCGCTCCGCGTAACCCTTAATTCCCTTATTGGTTAAAAATCTATCTATCTGTGACTTGAATACATTCAATGAGCTAGCCTCAACTGCTTCCTTGGGCAGAGAATTCCACAGATTCACAACCCTCTGGGAGAAGAAATTCCTTCTCAACTCGGTTTTAAATTGGCTCCCCCGTATTTTGAGGCTGTGCCCCCTAGTTCTAGTCTCCCCGACCAGTGGAAACAACCTCTCTGCCTCTATCTTGTCTATTCCTTTCATTATTTTAAATGTTTCTATAAGATCACCCCTCATCCTTCTGAACTCCAACGAGTAAAGACCCAGTCTACTCAATCTATCATCATAAGGTAACCCCCTCATCTCTGGAATCAGCCTAGTGAATCGTCTCTGTACCCCCTCCAAAGCTAATATATCCTTCCTTAAGTAAGGTGACCAAAACTGCACGCAGTACTCCAGGTGCGGCCTCACCAATACCCTGTACATTTGCAGCAGGACCTCCCTGCTTTTGTACTCCATCCCTCTCGCAATGAAGGCCAACATTCCTGATTACCTGCTGCACCTGCAAACTAACTTTTTACATCAACACTTCCCAAGCCATGACCATTTAAATAATACTTTGTCTTTACATTTTTCCTACCAAAGTGGATAACTTCACATTTGTCCACATTATACTGCACCTGCCATGTGTTTGCCCACTCACTCAACCTATCTAAATCACCTTGCAGCATCTTTGCATCCTCCTCACAACTCTCAGTCCCATCGAGTTTCGTGTTGTCAGCAAACTTGGAAATATTACATTTAGTTCCCTCATCCAAATCTTCTATATATAGATATATATATTTATATTGTGAATAGCTGGGGCCCCAGCACTGATCCCTGTGGTACCCCACCAGTCACTGCCCGCCACCCCAAAAAAGAACCGTTTATTCCTACTCTCTGTTTCCTGTCAGTTAACCAATTTTCAGTCCATGCCAATACATTACCCCCCATCCTATGTGCTTTAATTTTGCACACTAACTTCTTATGTGGGACTTCATCAAAGGCCTTCTGAAAATCCAAATACACTACATCCACTGGTTCTCCCTTATCTATTCTATTAGTTACATCCTCAAACATGATTTTCCTTTCATAAATCCATGTTGACTTTGTTTAATCCCGTTGATATTATCTAAATGTGCCGGTATCACATTCTGTATAATAGACTCCAGCATTTTCCCTACTACTGATGTTAGGCTATCCGGTCTGTAGTTCCCCGTTTTCTCTCTCCCTCTTTTTTAAATAGTGGGATTACATTTGCCACCCTCCAATCTGCAGGAACTGTTCCATAATCTATAGAATTTTGGAAGATGACAACCAATGCATCTACTATTTCCATGGCTACCTCCTTTAGTACTCTGGGATGTAGATCATCAGGCCCTGGGGATTTATCTGCCTTCAGTCCCATTAGTTTCTCCAGCACTATTTTTTTTAACTAATAATCGCTTCCTTTAATTCCTCTTGCTCACTAGACCATTGGGTCCCTAGCATTTCATGGTCGTTATTTGTGTCTTCTTCCATGAAGACAGAACCCAAAGTATTTATTTAATTGTTCTGCCATTTCCTTGTTCCCCATTACAAATTCTCCTGTTTCTGTCTGTAAAGAACCTACATTTGTCTTCACTAATCTTTTTCGTTTTACGCACTTGTAGAAACTTTTGCAGTCATTTTTTATGTTCCTTGCAAGTTTATTCTCATACTCTATTTTTTCCCTCTTAATCAATCTCTTGGTCCTTTTTTGCTGAATTCTAAACTGCTTCCAGTCCTCAGGCTTGCTACTTTTTCTGGTAACTTTATGTAACTCCTCTTTGGATCTAATATTATCCTAAATTTCTTTTGTTAGCCATGGTTGGGCCACTTTTCCTTTTTGTGTTTTTAAGCCAGAAAGGAATGTATAACTGTTGCAATTCATGCAATCGTCCCTTAAATATTAGCCATCAGAGATAGTGACAGAGAGACAAACACAGAATCAGTCTTAAACTGCCTAACTTTGTCTGCATATTACGCTCTATAGTAGTATCACACATTAATGTACAGCACCAGTGGAAGAGAGAGAGAGAGACAATATCAATCTTACACTTATACAAAAGCAAGTCTTACGCTTGGTATCAGTGTCTCCATATTACGCTCAGTAACAGTGCCACACTGTCATGTATAGCACCAGAGAGAGACATACTCAGTGTTGCACTTCCAACGGTGTTTCCACATCATGTGAAATAACAGTATCCCGTCTTCACAGACAGTACATGAGAAAGGAGATCGCAACAGAGAGCGAGAGATGGGGAGGGGGAGAGAGGGCTGAGCGAGAGACGGGAGTGCGAGACAGGGCAGTGAGACACAGAAACATGCACAGTATCAGTTCCAGAATTACCTGTGAGGTCCCGTTTTATCCTGAAAGATCCCATTGGAGAGAGAGAAGTTAAAGCCCCCCTCTCACTGATATTGTACCAGAGACAGACACATTATTAATCCCAGACTGCAGGACAGTGTCAGAGAGTGAGAGAAACAATGTCCCACATTTAACCCTCGCTTGCCTCTTGTACTCGCTGCAATCTTGCAGCTCAGGGCTGCTCGGTATTATTCTCAGTGAGCGAGTGCTTCACTCTAACTAAATTAAACTGGGACAGTTTCTGTCAGATATTAACTCCTGCACAGTCTCAGCAAACACTCCCAATCCTCCGAACCTCCGATGTTTCTGGAGGGTTGCTTTGTGAAGACGGGCTCATGAATTGTAAAACAATGTGCACAGAATGATCCCACATTGAACATCTCCAAGGGACAAGGCTCCCAGCTTTAAACATTCTCTATCCTTTCCCCCCAGGCCCAGTTCCTTTGCTCAGATTCTGATAAAAGTAAATTGGGAAAAGTGCACTTTGATTTTTACAGGCTGAATTATTGCAGAGAGCTGCAAAGGAGGGAGAGAGAAAACAGGGAATTATAGACCGGTCAGCCTGACATCGGTAGTGGGTAAAATGATGGAATCAATTATTAAGGATGTCATAGCAGTGCATTTGGAAAGGGGTGATATGATAGGTCCAAGTCAGCATGGATTTGTGAAAGGGAAATCATGCTTGACAAATTTTCTGGAATTTTTTGAGGATGTTTCCAGTAGAGTGGATAAGGGAGAACCAGTTGATGTGGTGTATTTGGACTTTCAGAAGGCTTTCGACAAGGTCCCACACAAGAGATTAATGTGCAAAGTTAAAGCACATGGGATTGGGGGCAGTGTGCTGATGTGGATTGAGAACTGGTTGTCAGACAGGAAGCAAAGAGTAGGAGTAAATGGGTACTTTTCAGAATGGCAGGCAGTGACTAGTGGGGTACCGCAAGGTTCTGTGCTGGGGCCCCAGCTGTTTACACTGTACATTAATGATTTAGACGAGGGTATTAAATGTAGTATCTCCAAATTTGCGGATGACACTAAGTTGGGTGGCAGTGTGAGCTGCGAGGAGGATGCTGTGAGGCTGCAGAGCGACTTGGATAGGTTAGGTGAGTGGGCAAATGCATGGCAGATGAAGTATAATGTGGATAAATGTGAGGTTATCCACTTTGGTGGTAAAAACAGAGAGACAGACTATTATCTGAATGGTGAAAGATTAGGAAAAGGGGAGGTGCAAAGAGACCTGGGTGTCATGGTACATCAGTCATTGAAGGTTGGCATGCAGGTACAGCAGGCGGTTAAGAAAGCAAATGGCATGTTGGCCTTCATAGCAAGGGGATTTGAGTACAGGGGCAGGGAGGTGTTACTACAGTTGTACAGGGCCTTGGTGAGGCTACACCTGGAGTATTGTGTACAGTTTTGGTCTCCTAACCTGAGGAAGGACATTCTTGCTATTGAGGGAGTGCAGCGAAGGTTCACCAGACTGATTCCCGGGCTGGTGGGACTGACCTATCAAGAAAAACTGGATCAACTGGGCTTGTATTCACTGGAGTTCAGAAGAATGAGAGGGGATCTCATAGAAACGTTTAAAATTCTGACGGGTTTAGACAGGTTAGATGCAGGAAGAATGTTCCCAATTTTGGGGAAGTCCAGAACCAGGGGACATGGTCTAAGGATAAGGGGTAAGCCATTTAGGACCGAGATGAGGAGAAACTTCTTCACCCAGAGAGTGGTGAACCTGTGGAATTCTCTACCACAGAAAGTTGTTGAGGCCAATTCACGAAATATATTCAAAAAGGAGTAAGATGAAGTCCTTACTACTCCGGGGATCAAGGGGTATGGCGAGAAAGCAGGAATGGGGTACTGAAGTTGAATGTTCAGCCATGAACTCATTGAATGGCGGTGCAGGCTAGAAGGGCCGAATGGCCTGCTCCTGCACCTATTTTCTATGTTTCTATGTGCGGTTCAGCCCCGCCCCCGGTGTCGATTCCCAGTGAGCAGAAGAGCGCATGTGCCCTCCCCTCCCCCAGCCCTACCTCTGATCGCTATTCACTCAGTGAGCGGAAGAAGATGGTTTAAAACAGCCGGGAATGGAGACACCACGGCCCCGGGGTAAGGCAGCGAGCAGCAGCCTCCTTACAGCAGCAGCGCTCGGGGAGCGTGTCCGCAGATGGGCTCAGAGATCGGCACTGAGTCCGGGGGGAGTTCAGGGGGAGTCGGGGGCTGTGTAAGAGGCAGAGTGGGGCAAGACCCAGTCTCAGTGCGTGGTGTGAGTGGGGGAAGGGACAGGCCATTCTCGGGCTGTGTGTGGACAGCGTGTGTCCAGGGTAAGGGAGACAGAATGGGCACAATCTGCTATTTACAATCTGCTGCTTTCTCTCTCCAAACCAGTAGTGAACATTCCTGGTTTAGTTCCAGTCTCACGCTGTTTGTTGTCATTGGACAGCGAACAGCGGAAGCAGAGCCGGACACTGAGGGTTTATACAAAGCATCGATTGCAGGGAGCTGGTGAGAAATGTGAAGGACATGTTTTAAACAGCAGCTCTTTGTTTCTGGTTGAATGGTTAGTGCCCTGGGGGAGGGGAGCACCAATCTGAGCTGTGTAAAAGTCCATGCTCCATCGGGTCGTCCCATTCCTCAAGCAGGGCAGGGGTTGGGTTGTGTCTGGATGTCAGTAAATTGTTGTAAATCTGCCCAACACACTTGGTGTGTAGAAGCTGAGTACTGCAGTACAGTCAGACGCTGACACTGTTTGTATCGCTGGCTTCCCTTGGTGAATGTCAGCGAGAGGCACGGCTTCTGCAGCTGGGAGAGAAGGCAAAACACAAGTTGATGGAAATCAAAAGGTGATGTCACAGCCAAGGGGGTAAGTGATTAGTGAGTAGCTTTTCTTTTTCTTCACTATATCAGTAAGTAACCCTTAGCATTGCTGTTGCCAAATTAAGATTATCTAAGGGTTAGGTCATTGCAGGAGAGCTCGGACACGTGTTATGCTCCTCCTGTACCATGTGGGAACTCAGGGACATCTCCAGTGTCACTGACGACTACGTGTGCGGGAAGTGTATCCACCTCCAGCTCCTGACGGTCCTCACTGCGGCACTGGAGCTGAGGGTGGATTCAGTCTGGAACATCCACGATGCTGAGAATGATGTGAATAGCACGTGTAGCGAGTTGGTCTTACCGCAGGCAAAGGGTCCACAGCCAGATAGGGAATGGAAGACTAACAGGAAGAGCAGTGCAAGGAAGGTAATGCAGGGATCTCCTGCGGTCATCCCCCTGCAAAACAGATACTCTGCTTTGAGTACTGTTGAGGGGGATGACACATCAGGGGAGGGCAGCAGCAGCCAAGTTCATGGCACCGTGGCTGGCTCTGCTGCACAGGAGGGCAGGAAAAAGAGTGGGAGAGCGATAGTGATAGGGGATTCAATGGTGAGGGGAATAGATAGGCGTTTCTGCGGCCGCAACCGAGACTCCAGGATGGTATGTTGCCTCCCTGGTGCAAGGGTCAAGGATGTCTCGGAGCGGGTGCAGGACATTCTGAAAAGGGAGGGTGAACAGCCATTTGTCGTGGTGCACATTGGTACCAACGATATAGGTTAAAAAAAAGGGATGAGGTCCTACGAGACGAATTTAGGGAGCTAGGAGCTAAATTAAAAAGTAGGACCTCAAAAATAGTAATCTCAGGATTGCTACCAGTGCCACGTGCTAGTCAGAGTAGGAATCGCAGGATAGCTCAGATGAATATGTGGCTTGAGCAGTGGTGCAGAAGGGAGGGATTCAAATTCCTGGGACATTGGATCCGGTTGTGGGAGAGGTGAGACCAGTACAAACCGGACGGTCTGCACCTGGGCAGGACCAGAACCAATGTCCTAGGGGGAGTGTTTGCTAGTGCTGTTGGGGAGGAGTTAAACTAATATGGCAGGGGGATGGGAACCTATGCAGGGAGACAGAGGGGAATAAAATGGAGACAGAAGCAAAAGATAGAAAGGAGAATAGTAAAAGTGGAGGGCAGAGAAACCCAAAGCAAAAAACAAAAAGGGCCCCTTTACAGCAGAATTCTAAAGGGTCAAAGTGTATTAAAAAGACAAGGCTGAAGGCTCTGTGCCTCAATGCGAGGAGTATTCGTAATAAGGTGGACAAATTAATTGCGCAGATAGCAGTTAATGGATACGATGTGATTGACATCACAGAGACATGGCTCCAGGGTGACCAAGGCTGGGAACTCAACATCCAGGGGTATTCAACATTTAGGAAGGATAGACAGAAAGGAAAAGGAGGTGGGGTGGCATTGCTGGTTAAAGAGGAAATTAATGCAAAATAAGGAGGGTCATTAGCCTGGATGATGTGGAATCGGTATCGGTGGAGCTGTGGAATACCAAAAGGGCAGAAAACGCTAGTGTGAGTTGTGCACAGACCACCAAACAGTAGTAGTGAAGTTGGGGACAGCATCAAACAAGAAATTAGGGATGCGTGCAATAAAGGTACAGCAGTTATCAATGGCGACTTTAATCTACATAGATTGGGCTAACCAAACTGGTAGCAATGCAGTGGAGGAGGATTTCCTGTAGTGTATTATGGATGGTTTGCTAGACCAATATGTCGAGGAATCAATCAGAGAGCTGGCCATCCTAGACTGGGTGATGTGTAATGAGAAAGGACTAATTAGCAATCTTGTTGTGCGAGGCCCCTTGGGGAAGAGTGACCATAATATGGTATAATTATTTACTAAGGTGGAGAGTGACAAAGTTAATTCAGAAACTAGGGTCCTGAACTTAAGGAAAGGCAACTTTGATGGTATGAGACGCGAATTGGCTAGATTAGACATGGCAAATGATATTTCAAGGGTTGACGGTGGATAGGCAATGGCAAACATTTAAAGATCACATGGACGAACTTCAACTATTGTACATCCCTGTCTGGAGTAAAAATAAAACGGGGAAGGTGGCTCAACCGTGGCTAACAAGGGAAATTAAGGATAGTGTTAAATCCAAGGAAGAGGCATACAAATTAGCCAGAAAAAGCAGCAAGCCAGAGGACTGGGAGAAATTTAGAATTCAGCAGAGGAGGACAAAGGGTTTCATTAAGAGGGGGAAAATAGAGTACGAGAGGAAGCTTGCCGGAAACATAAAAACTGACTGCAAAAGCTTCTATAGATATGTGAAGAGAAAAAGATTAGTGAAGACAAACGTAGGTCCCTTGCAGTCAGATTCGGGTGAATTTATAATGGGGAACAAAGAAATGGCAGACCAATTGAACAAATACTTTGGTTCTGTCTTCACAAAGGAAGACACAAATAACCTTCCGGATGTACTAGGGGTTCGAAAGTCTAGTGAGAAGGAGGAATTGAAGAATATCTTTATTAGGCGGGAAATTGTGTTGGGGAAATTGACGGGATTGAAGGCCGATAAATCCCCAGGGCCTGATAGTCTACATTCCAAAGTACTTAAGGAAGTGGCCCTAGAAATAGTGGATGCATTGGTGATCATTTTCCAACAGTCTATCGACTCTGGATCAGTTCATATGGACTGGAAAGTTGCTAATGTAACACCACTTTTTTAAAAAGGAGGGAGAGAGAAAACGGGTGATTATAGACCAGTTAGCCTGACCTCAATAGTGGGGAAAATGTTGGAATCAGTCATTTAGGATGAAATAGCAGCACATTTGGAAAGCAGTGACAGGATTGGTCCAAGTCAGCATTGATTTATGAAAGGGAAATCATGCTTGACAAATCTTCTGGAATCTTTTGAGGATGTAACTAGTAGAGTGGACAAGGGAGAACCAGTGGATGTGGTGTATTTGGACTTTCAAAAGGCTTTTGACAAGGTCCCACACAAGAGATTGGTGTGCAAAATCAAAGCACATGGTATTGGGGGTAATGTACTGACGTGGATAGAGAACTGGTTGGCTGACAGGAAGCAGAGAGTCGGGATTAACGGGTCCTTTTCAGAATGGCAGGCAGTGACTAGTGGAGTGCCGCAGGGCTCAGTGCTGGGACCCCAGCTCTTTACAATATAAATTAATGATTTAGATGATGGAATTGAGTGTAATATCTCCAAGTTTGCAGATGACACTAAACTGAGTGGCGGTGTGAGCTGTGAGGAGGACGCTAAGAGGCTGCAGGGTGACTTGGACAGGTTAGGTGAGTGGGCAAATACATGGCAGATGCAGTTTAATGTGGATAAATGTGAGGTTATCCACTTTGGGGGCAAAAACACGAAGGCAGAATATTATCTGAATGACGGCAGATTAGGAAAAGGGGAGGTGCAATGAGACCTGGGTGTTATGATTCATCAGGCATTGAAGGTTGGCATGCAGGTACAGCAGGCGGTGAAGAAGGCAAATGGTATGTTGGCCTTCATAGCTAGGGGATTTGAGTATTGGAGCCTGAAGGCTTTGGGTCTAAATGCAAGGAGTATCCGCAATAAGGTGGATGAATTAACTGTGCAAATAGACGTTAACAAATATGATGTGATTGGGATTACGGAGAAGTGGCTCCAGGATGATCAAGGCTGGGAACTCAACATCCAGGGGTATTCAACATTCAGGAAAGATAGAATAAAAGGAAAAGGAGGTGGGGTAGCATTGCTGGTTAAAGAGGAGATTAATGCAATAGTTAGGAAAGACATTAGCTTGGATGATGTGGAATCTATATGGGTAGAGCTGCAGAACACCAAAGGGCAAAAAACGTTAGTGGGAGTTGTGTACAGACCTCCAAACAGTAGTAGTGATGTTGGGGAGGGCATCAAACAGGAAATTAGGGGTGCATGCAATAAAGGTGCAGCAGTTATAATGGGTGACTTTAATATGCACATAGATTGGGCTAACCAAACTGGAAGCAATACGGTGGAGGAGGAATTCCTGGAGTGCATAAGGGATGGTTTTCTAGACCAATATGTCGAGGAACCAACTAGGGGGGAGGCCATCTTAGACTGGGTGTTGTGTAATGAGAGAGGATTAATTAGCAATCTCGTTGTGCGAGGCCCCTTGGGGAAGAGTGACCATAATATGGTGGAATTCTGCATTAGGATGGAGAATGAAACAGTTAATTCAGAGACCATGGTCCAGAACTTAAAGAAGGGTAACTTTGAAGCGATGAGGTGTGAATTGGCTAGGATAGATTGGCGAATGATACTGAAGGGGTTGACTGTGGATGGGCAATGGCAGACATTTAGAGACCGCATGGATGAATTACAACAATTGTACATTCCTGTCTGGCGTAAAAATAAAAAAGGGAAGGTGGCTCAACCGTGGCTATCTAGGGAAATCAGGGATAGTATTAAAGCCAAGGAAGTGGCATACAAATTGGCCAGAAATAGCAGCGAACCCGGGGACTGGGAGAAATTTAGAACTCAGCAGAGGAGGACAAAGGGTTGGATTCGGGCAGGGAAGATGGAGTACGAGAAGAAGCTTGCAGGGAATATTAAGACGGATTGCAAAAGTTTCTACAGGTATGTAAAGAGAAAAAGGTTAGTGAAGACAAATATAGGTCCCCTGCAGTCAGAATCAGGGGAAGTCATAACGGGGAACAAAGAAATGGCAGACCAATTGAACAAGTACTTTGGTTCGGTATTTATTGAGGAGGACACAAACCTTCCGGATATAAAAGGGGTCAGAGGGTCTAGTAAGGAGGAGGAACTGAGGGAAATCTTTATTAGTCGGGAAATTGTGTTGGGGAAATTGATGGGATAGAAGGCCGATAAATCCCCACCCTCCTGTATGGCCCAGAGACACGGACCATGTACAGTAGGTATCTTACCCCCAGCTCATGGTCTACAGGGCTGTAGTAATACCCACCCTCCTGTATGGCCCAGAGACATGGACCTTGTACAGTAGGTACCTCACCCCCAGCTCATGGTCTACAGGGCTGTAGTAATAGCCACCCTCCTGTATGGCCCAGAGACATGGACCATGTACAGTAGACACCTCACCCCCAGCTCATTGTCCACAGGGCTGTAGTAATACCCACCCTCCTGATTGGCCCAGAGACATGGACCATGTACAGTAGACACCTCACCCCCAACTCATGGTCTACAGGGCAGTAGTAATACCCACCATCCTGTATGACCCAGAGACATGGACAATGTACAGTAGGTACCTCACCCCCAGCTCATGGTTAACAGGGCTGTAGTAATACCCACCCTCCTGTATGACCCAGAGACATGGACCATGTACAGTAGACACCTCACCCCCAGCTCATTGTCCACAGGGCTGTAGTAATACCCACCCTCCTGTATGACCCAGAGACATGGACCATGTACAGAAGGTACCTCACCCCTAGCTCATGGTCTACAGGGCTGTAGTATTACCCACCCTCCTGTATGACCCAGAGACAGGGACCATGTACAGTAGGTCTCTCACCCACAGCTCATGGTCTACAGGGCTGTAGTAATACCCACCCTCCTGTATGGCTCAGAGACATGGACCATGGACAGTAGGTATCTCACCCCCAGCTCATGGTCTACAGAGCTGTAGTAATACCCACCCTCCTGTATGGTGCAGAGACATGGACCATGTCCAGTAGGTACCTCACCCCCAGTCCATGGTCTACAGGGTTGTAGTAATACCCACCCTCCTGTATGGCCCAGAGACATGGACCATGTCCAGTAGGTACCTCACCCCCAGTCCATGGTCTACAGGGCTGCAGTAATACCCACCCTCCTGTATGGCTTAGAAACATGGACCGTGTACAGTAGGTACCTCACCCCCAGCTCATGGTCGACAGGGCTGTAGTAACACCCACTCTCTTGTATGGCCCAGAGACATGGACCATGTACAGTAGACACCTCACCCCCAGCTCATGGTCTACAGGGCTGTAGTAATACCCACCCTCCTGTATGGCCCAGATACATGGACCATGTACAGTGGACACCTCACCCCCAGCTCATGGTCTACAGGGCTGTAGTAATACCCACCCTCCTGTATGACCCAGAGACATGGACCATGTACAGTAGGTATCTCACCCCCAGCTCATGGTCTACAGGGCTGTAGTAATACCCACCCTGCTGTATGACCCAGAGACATGGACCATGTACAGTAGGTACCTCATCCCCAGCTCATGGTGTACAGGGCTATACTAATACCCACACTCCTGTATGGCCCAGAGACATGGACCATATACAGTAGGTACCTCACCCCCAGCTCATGGTGTACAGGGCTGTAGTAATACCCACACTCCTGTATGGCCCAGAGACATGGACGTTGCACAGTAGGTACCTCACCCCCAGCTCATGGTCTACAGGGCTGTAGTAATACCCACCCTGCTGTATGGCCCAGAGACATGTACCATGTACAGTAGGTACCTCACCCCCAGCTCATGGTCAACAAGGCTGTAGTAATACCCACCCTCCTGTATGGCCCAGAGACATGGACCATGTACAGTAGACACCTCACCCCCAGCTCATGGTCTACAGGGCTGTAGTAATACCCACCCTCCTGTAAGGCCCAGAGACATGGACCATGTACAGTAGACACCTCACCCCCAGCTCATGGTCTGCAGGGCTGTGGTAATACCCACCCTCCTGTATGACCCAGAGACATGGACCATGTACAGTAGACACCTCACCCCCAGCTCATTGTCCACAGGGCTGTAGTAATACCCACCCTCCTGTATGACCCAGAGACATGGACCATGTACAGAAGGTACCTCACCCCTAGCTCATGGTCTACAGGGCTGTAGTATTACCCACCCTCCTGTATGACCCAGAGACAGGGACCATGTACAGTAGGTCTCTCACCCACAGCTCATGGTCTACAGGGCTGTAGTAATACCCACCCTCCTGTATGGCTCAGAGACATGGACCATGGACAGTAGGTATCTCACCCCCAGCTCATGGTCTACAGAGCTGTAGTAATACCCACCCTCCTGTATGGTGCAGAGACATGGACCATGTCCAGTAGGTACCTCACCCCCAGTCCATGGTCTACAGGGTTGTAGTAATACCCACCCTCCTGTATGGCCCAGAGACATGGACCATGTCCAGTAGGTACCTCACCCCCAGTCCATGGTCTACAGGGCTGTAGTAATACCCACCCTCCTGTATGGCTTAGAAACATGGACCGTGTACAGTAGGTACCTCACCCCCAGCTCATGGTCGACAGGGCTGTAGTAACACCCACTCTCTTGTATGGCCCAGAGACATGGACCATGTACAGTAGACACCTCACCCCCAGCTCATGGTCTACAGGGCTGTAGTAATACCCACCCTCCTGTATGGCCCAGATACATGGACCATGTACAGTGGACACCTCACCCCCAGCTCATGGTCTACAGGGCTGTAGTAATACCCACCCTCCTGTATGACCCAGAGACATGGACCATGTACAGTAGGTATCTCACCCCCAGCTCATGGTCTACAGGGCTGTAGTAATACCCACCCTGCTGTATGACCCAGAGACATGGACCATGTACAGTAGGTACCTCATCCCCAGCTCATGGTGTACAGGGCTATACTAATACCCACACTCCTGTATGGCCCAGAGACATGGACCATATACAGTAGGTACCTCACCCCCAGCTCATGGTGTACAGGGCTGTAGTAATACCCACACTCCTGTATGGCCCAGAGACATGGACGTTGCACAGTAGGTACCTCACCCCCAGCTCATGGTCTACAGGGCTGTAGTAATACCCACCCTGCTGTATGGCCCAGAGACATGTACCATGTACAGTAGGTACCTCACCCCCAGCTCATGGTCAACAAGGCTGTAGTAATACCCACCCTCCTGTATGGCCCAGAGACATGGACCATGTACAGTAGACACCTCACCCCCAGCTCATGGTCTACAGGGCTGTAGTAATACCCACCCTCCTGTAAGGCCCAGAGACATGGACCATGTACAGTAGACACCTCACCCCCAGCTCATGGTCTGCAGGGCTGTGGTAATACCCACCCTCCTGTATGACCCAGAGACATGGACCATGTACAGTAGGTACCTCACCCCCAGCTCAAGGTGTACAGGGCTGTAGTAATACCCACCCTCCTGTATGGCCCAGAGACATGGACCATGTACAGTAGGTACCTCACCCCCAGTCCATGGTCTACAGGGCTGTAGTAATACCCACCCTCCTGTATGGCCCAGAGACGTGGACCATGTACAGTTGGTACCTCACCCCAGCTCATGGTCTACAGGGCTGTAGTAATACTCACCCTCCTGTATGGACCAGAGACATGGACCATGTACAGTAGGTACCTCATCCCCAGCTCATGGTGTACAGGGCTATAGTAATACCCACCCTCCTGTATGGCCCAGAGACATGGACCATGTACAGTAGGTACCTCACCCCAGCTCATGATCTACAGGGCTGTAGTAATACCCACCCTCCTGTATGATCCAGAGACATGGACCATGTACAGTAGGTACCTCACCCCCAGCTCATGGTCAACAAGGCTGTAGTAATACCCACCCTCCTGTATGGCCCAGAGACATGGACCATGTACAGTAGACACCTCACCCCCAGCTCATGGTCTACAGGGCTGTAGTAATACCCACCCTCCTGTATGACCCAGAGACATGGACCATGTACAGTAGGTATCTCACCTCCAGCTCATGGTGTACAGGGCTGTAGTAATACCCACCCTCCTGTATGGCCCAGAGACATGGACCATGTACAGTAGGTACCTCACCCCCAGTCCATGGTCTACAGGGCTGTAGTAATACCCACCCTCCTGTATGGCCCAGAGACGTGGACCATGTACAGTTGGTACCTCACCCCAGCTCATGGTCTACAGGGCTGTAGTAATACTCACCCTCCTGTATGGACCAGAGACATGGACCATGTACAGTAGGTACCTGATCCCCAGCTCATGGTGTACAGGGCTATAGTAATACCCACCCTCCTGTATGGCCCAGAGACATGGACCATGTACAATAGGTACCTCACCCCAGCTCATGATCTACAGGGCTGTAGTAATACCCACCCTCCTGTATGATCCAGAGACATGGACCATGTACAGTAGGTACCTCACCCCCAGCTCATGGTCAACAAGGCTGTAGTAATACCCACCCTCCTGTATGGCCCAGAGACATGGACCATGTACAGTAGACACCTCACCCCCAGCTCATGGTCTACAGGGCTGTAGTAATACCCACCCTCCTAAAGGCCCAGAGACATGGACCATGTACAGTAGGTATCTCACCTCCAGCTCATGGTGTACAGGGCTGTAGTAATACCCACCCTCCTGTATGACCCAGAGACATGGACCATGTACAGTAGGTATCTCACCCCCAGCTCATGGTCGACAGGGCTGTAGTAATACCCACCCTCCTGTATGGCTCAGAGATACGGACCATGTACAGTAGACACCTCACCCCCAGCTCATGGCCTACAGGGCTATAGTAATACCCACCCTCCTGTATGGCCCAGAGACATGGACCATGTACAGTAGGTACCTCACCTCCAGCTGATGGTCTACAGTGCTATAGTAATACCCACCCTCCTGTATGGCCCAGAGACATGGCCCAGAGACATGGACCATGTGCAGTAGGTACCTCACCCCCAGCTCATGGTGTACAGGGCTATAGTAATACCCACACTCCTGTATGGCCCAGAGACATGGACGTTGTACAGTAGGTACCTCACCCCCAGCTCATGGTGTACAGCGCTATAGTAATAGATTGAGGGACTGTATTAGTTTGAGGCACTGTATTAGTTTGATGTACTGTATTCCTTTGAGGGACTGTACTAGTTTGATGGACTGTATTAGTTTGAGGCACTGTATTAGTTTGATGTACTGTATTCCTTTGAGGGACTGCACTAGTTTGAGGGGCTGTATTTGTTTGAGGGTCTGTATTAGTTTGAGGGGCTGTGTTAGTTTGAGGGGCTGTGTTAGTTTGAGGGCTGTGTTAGTTTGAGGGCTGTGTTAGTTTGAGGGCTGTGTTAGTTTGAGGGGCTGTGTTAGTTTGAGGGGCTGTGTTAGTTTGAGGGGCTGTGTTAGTTTGAGGGGCTGTGTTAGTTTGAGGGGCTGTGTTAGTTTGAGGGGCTGTGTTAGTTTGAGGGGCTGTGTTAGTTTGAGGGGCTGTGTTAGTTTGAGGGGCTGTGTTAGTTTGAGGGGCTGTGTTAGTTTGAGGGGCTGTGTTAGTTTGAGGGGCTGTGTTAGTTTGAGGGGCTGTGTTAGTTTGAGGGGCTGTGTTAGTTTGAGGGGCTGTGTTAGTTTGAGGGGCTGTGTTAGTTTGAGGGGCTGTGTTAGTTTGAGGGGCTGTGTTAGTTTGAGGGGCTGTGTTAGTTTGAGGGGCTGTGTTAGTTTGAGGGGCTGTGTTAGTTTGAGGGGCTGTGTTAGTTTGAGGGGCTGTGTTAGTTTGAGGGGCTGTGTTAGTTTGAGGGGCTGTGTTAGTTTGAGGGGCTGTGTTAGTTTGAGGGGCTGTGTTAGTTTGAGGGGCTGTGTTAGTTTGAGGGGCTGTGTTAGTTTGAGGGGCTGTGTTAGTTTGAGGGGCTGTGTTAGTTTGAGGGGCTGTGTTAGTTTGAGGGGCTGTGTTAGTTTGAGGGGCTGTGTTAGTTTGAGGGGCTGTGTTAGTTTGAGGGGCTGTGTTAGTTTGAGGGGCTGTGTTAGTTTGAGGGGCTGTGTTAGTTTGAGGGGCTGTGTTAGTTTGAGGGGCTGTGTTAGTTTGAGGGGCTGTGTTAGTTTGAGGGGCTGTGTTAGTTTGAGGGGCTGTGTTAGTTTGAGGGGCTGTGTTAGTTTGAGGGGCTGTGTTAGTTTGAGGGGCTGTGTTAGTTTGATAGTTTGAGGGGCTGTGTTAGTTTGAGGGGCTGTGTTAGTTTGAGGGGGCTGTGTTAGTTTGTGGGGCTGTGTTAGTTTGAGGGGCTGTGTTAGTTTGAGGGGCTGTGTTAGTGTGAGGGGCTGTGTTAGTGGAGGGCTGTGTTAGTTTGGGGTGTGTTAGTTGGAGGGGCTGTGTTAGTTTGAGGGGCTGTGTTAGTTTGAGGGGTGTGTTAGTTTGAGGGGCTGGTGTTAGATTGTGTGTTTGAGGGGCTGTGTTATTTAGTTTGAGGGGCTGTGTTAGTTTGAGGGGCTGTGTTAGTTTGAGGGGCTGTGTTAGTTTGAGGGGCTGTGTTAGTTTGAGGGGCTGTGTTAGTTTGAGGGGCTGTGTTAGTTTGAGGGGCTGTGTTAGTTTGAGGGGCTGTGTTAGTTTGAGGGGCTGTGTTAGTTTGAGGGGCTGTGTTAGTTTGAGGGGCTGTGTTAGTTTGAGGGGCTGTGTTAGTTTGAGGGGCTGTGTTAGTTTGAGGGGCTGTGTTAGTTTGAGGGGCTGTGTTAGTTTGAGGGGCTGTGTTAGTTTGAGGGGCTGTGTTAGTTTGAGGGGCTGTGTTAGTTTGAGGGGCTGTGTTAGTTTGAGGGGCTGTGTTAGTTTGAGGGGCTGTGTTAGTTTGAGGGGCTGTGTTAGTTTGAGGGGCTGTGTTAGTTTGAGGGGCTGTGTTAGTTTGAGGGGCTGTGTTAGTTTGAGGGGCTGTGTTAGTTTGAGGGGCTGTGTTAGTTTGAGGGGCTGTGTTAGTTTGAGGGGCTGTGTTAGTTTGAGGGGCTGTGTTAGTTTGAGGGGCTGTGTTAGTTTGAGGGGCTGTGTTAGTTTGAGGGGCTGTGTTAGTTTGAGGGGCTGTGTTAGTTTGAGGGGCTGTGTTAGTTTGAGGGGCTGTGTTAGTTTGAGGGGCTGTGTTAGTTTGAGGGGCTGTGTTAGTTTGAGGGGCTGTGTTAGTTTGAGGGGCTGTGTTAGTTTGAGGGGCTGTGTTAGTTTGAGGGGCTGTGTTAGTTTGAGGGGCTGTGTTAGTTTGAGGGGCTGTGTTAGTTTGAGGGGCTGTGTTAGTTTGAGGGGCTGTGTTAGTTTGAGGGGCTGTGTTAGTTTGAGGGGCTGTGTTAGTTTGAGGGGCTGTGTTAGTTTGAGGGGCTGTGTTAGTTTGAGGGGCTGTGTTAGTTTGAGGGGCTGTGTTAGTTTGAGGGGCTGTGTTAGTTTGAGGGGCTGTGTTAGTTTGAGGGGCTGTGTTAGTTTGAGGGGCTGTGTTAGTTTGAGGGGCTGTGTTAGTTTGAAGGGGCTGTGTTAGTTTGAGGGGCTGTGTTAGTTTGAGGGGCTGTGTTAGTTTGAGGGGCTGTGTTAGTTTGAGGGGCTGTGTTAGTTTGAGGGGCTGTGTTAGTTTGAGGGGCTGTGTTAGTTTGAGGGGGCTGTGTTAGTTTGAGGGGCTGTGTTAGTTTGAGGGGCTGTGTTAGTTTGAGGGGCTGTGTTAGTTTGAGGGGCTGTGTTAGTTTGAGGGGCTGTGTTAGTTTGAGGGGCTGTGTTAGTTTGAGGGGCTGTGTTAGTTTGAGGGGCTGTGTTAGTTTGAGGGGCTGTGTTAGTTTGAGGGGCTGTGTTAGTTTGAGGGGCTGTGTTAGTTTGAGGGGCTGTGTTAGTTTGGGGGGCTGTGTTAGTTTGGGGGGCTGTGTTAGTTTGGGGGGCTGTGTTAGTTTGGGGGGCTGTGTTAGTTTGGGGGGCTGTGTTAGTTTGGGGGGCTGTGTTAGTTTGGGGGGCTGTGTTAGTTTGGGGGGCTGTGTTAGTTTGGGGGGCTGTGTTAGTTTGGGGGGCTGTGTTAGTTTGGGGGGCTGTGTTAGTTTGGGGGGCTGTGTTAGTTTGGGGGGCTGTGTTAGTTTGGGGGGCTGTGTTAGTTTGGGGGGCTGTGTTAGTTTGGGGGGCTGTGTTAGTTTGGGGGGCTGTGTTAGTTTGGGGGGCTGTGTTAGTTTGGGGGGCTGTGTTAGTTTGGGGGGCTGTGTTAGTTTGGGGGGCTGTGTTAGTTTGGGGGGCTGTGTTAGTTTGGGGGGCTGTGTTAGTTTGGGGGGCTGTGTTAGTTTGGGGGGCTGTGTTAGTTTGGGGGGCTGTGTTAGTTTGGGGGGCTGTGTTAGTTTGGGGGGCTGTGTTAGTTTGGGGGGCTGTGTTAGTTTGGGGGGCTGTGTTAGTTTGGGGGGCTGTGTTAGTTTGGGGGGCTGTGTTAGTTTGGGGGGCTGTGTTAGTTTGGGGGGCTGTGTTAGTTTGGGGGGCTGTGTTAGTTTGGGGGGCTGTGTTAGTTTGGGGGGCTGTGTTAGTTTGGGGGGCTGTGTTAGTTTGGGGGGCTGTGTTAGTTTGGGGGGCTGTGTTAGTTTGGGGGGCTGTGTTAGTTTGGGGGGCTGTGTTAGTTTGGGGGGCTGTGTTAGTTTGGGGGGCTGTGTTAGTTTGGGGGGCTGTGTTAGTTTGGGGGGCTGTGTTAGTTTGGGGGGCTGTGTTAGTTTGGGGGGCTGTGTTAGTTTGGGGGGCTGTGTTAGTTTGGGGGGCTGTGTTAGTTTGGGGGGCTGTGTTAGTTTGGGGGGCTGTGTTAGTTTGGGGGGCTGTGTTAGTTTGGGGGGCTGTGTTAGTTTGGGGGGCTGTGTTAGTTTGGGGGGCTGTGTTAGTTTGGGGGGCTGTGTTAGTTTGGGGGGCTGTGTTAGTTTGGGGGGCTGTGTTAGTTTGGGGGGCTGTGTTAGTTTGGGGGGCTGTGTTAGTTTGGGGGGCTGTGTTAGTTTGGGGGGCTGTGTTAGTTTGGGGGGCTGTGTTAGTTTGGGTAGGGCTGTGTTAGTTTGGGGCTTTTAGTGAGCTGTGTTAGTTTGGGGGGCTGTGTTAGTTTGGGGGGCTGTGTTAGTTTGGGGGCTGTGTTAGTTTGAGGGGCTGTGTTAGTTTGAGGGGGCTGTGTTAGTTTGAGGGGCTGTGTTAGTTTGAGGGGCTGTGTTAGTTTGAGGGGCTGTGTTAGTTTGAGGGGCTGTGTTAGTTTGAGGGGCTGTGTTAGTTTGAGGGGCTGTGTTAGTTTGAGGGGCTGTGTTAGTTTGAGTTTGGGCTGTGTTAGTTTGAGGTGTGTAGTGAGGGCTGTGTTAGTTTGAGGGGCTGTGTTAGTTTGAGGGGCTGTGTTAGTTTGAGGGGCTGTGTTAGTTTGAGGGGCTGTGTTAGTTTGAGGGGCTGTGTTAGTTTGAGGGGCTGTGTTAGTTTGAGGGGCTGTGTTAGTTTGAGGGGCTGTGTTAGTTTGAGGGGCTGTGTTAGTTTGAGGGGCTGTGTTAGTTTGCTTGTTCTTAGGGGCTGTGTTAGTTTGAGGGTTTGGCTGTGTTCGTTTGAGGGGCTGTGTTCGTTTGAGGGGCTGTGTTCGTTTGAGGGGCTGTGTTCGTTTGAGGGGCTGTGTTCGTTTGAGGGGCTGTGTTCGTTTGAGGGGCTGTGTTCGTTTGAGGGGCTGTGTTCGTTTGAGGGGCTGTGTTCGTTTGAGGGGCTGTGTTCGTTTGAGGGGCTGTGTTCGTTTGAGGGGCTGTGTTCGTTTGAGGGGCTGTGTTCGTTTGAGGGGCTGTGTTCGTTTGAGGGGCTGTGTTCGTTTGAGGGGCTGTGTTCGTTTGAGGGGCTGTGTTCGTTTGAGGGGCTGTGTTCGTTTGAGGGGCTGTGTTCGTTTGAGGGGCTGTGTTCGTTTGAGGGGCTGTGTTCGTTTGAGGGGCTGTGTTCGTTTGAGGGGCTGTGTTCGTTTGAGGGGCTGTGTTCGTTTGAGGGGCTGTGTTCGTTTGAGGGGCTGTGTTCGTTTGAGGGGCTGTGTTCGTTTGAGGGGCTGTGTTCGTTTGAGGGGCTGTGTTCGTTTGAGGGGCTGTGTTCGTTTGAGGGGCTGTGTTCGTTTGAGGGGCTGTGTTCGTTTGAGGGGCTGTGTTCGTTTGAGGGGCTGTGTTCGTTTGAGGGGCTGTGTTCGTTTGAGGGGCTGTGTTCGTTTGAGGGGCTGTGTTCGTTTGAGGGGCTGTGTTCGTTTGAGGGGCTGTGTTCGTTTGAGGGGCTGTGTTCGTTTGAGGGGCTGTGTTCGTTTGAGGGGCTGTGTTCGTTTGAGGGGCTGTGTTCGTTTGAGGGGCTGTGTTCGTTTGAGGGGCTGTGTTCGTTTGAGGGGCTGTGTTCGTTTGAGGGGCTGTGTTCGTTTGAGGGGCTGTGTTCGTTTGAGGGCTGTGTTCGTTTGAGGGGCTGTGTTCGTTTGAGGGGCTGTGTTCGTTTGAGGGGCTGTGTTCGTTTGAGGGGCTGTGTTCGTTTGGGGGCTGTGTTCGTTTGGGGGGCTGTGTTAGTTTGGGGGGCTGTGTTAGTTTGAGGGGCTGTGTTAGTTTGAGGGGCTGTGTTAGTTTGAGGGGCTGTGTTAGTTTGAGGGGCTGTGTTAGTTTGAGGGGCTGTGTTAGTTTGAGGGGCTGTGTTAGTTTGAGGGGCTGTGTTAGTTTGAGGGGCTGTGTTAGTTTGAGGGGCTGTGTTAGTTTGAGGGGCTGTGTTAGTTTGAGGGGCTGTGTTAGTTTGAGGGGCTGTGTTAGTTTGAGGGGCTGTGTTAGTTTGAGGGGCTGTGTTAGTTTGAGGGGCTGTGTTAGTTTGAGGGGCTGTGTTAGTTTGAGGGGCTGTGTTAGTTTGAGGGGCTGTGTTAGTTTGAGGGGCTGTGTTAGTTTGAGGGGCTGTGTTAGTTTGAGGGGCTGTGTTAGTTTGAGGGGCTGTGTTAGTTTGAGGGGCTGTGTTAGTTTGAGGGGCTGTGTTAGTTTGAGGGGCTGTGTTAGTTTGAGGGGCTGTGTTAGTTTGAGGGGCTGTGTTAGTTTGAGGGGCTGTGTTAGTTTGAGGGGCTGTGTTAGTTTGAGGGGCTGTGTTAGTTTGAGGGGCTGTGTTAGTTTGAGGGGCTGTGTTAGTTTGAGGGGCTGTGTTAGTTTGAGGGGCTGTGTTAGTTTGAGGGGCTGTGTTAGTTTGAGGGGCTGTGTTAGTTTGAGGGGCTGTGTTCGTTTGAGGGGCTGTGTTCGTTTGAGGGGCTGTGTTCGTTTGAGGGGCTGTGTTAGTTTGAGGGGCTGTATTAACATAGAAGCATAGAAAATAGGTGCAGGTGTTGGCCATTCGGCCCTTCTAGCCTGCACCGCCATTCAATGAGTTCATGGCTGAACATTCAACTTCAGTACTCCATTCCTGCTTTCTCGCCATACCCCTTGATCCCCCGAGTAGTAAGGACTTCATCTAACTCCTTTTTGAATATATTGAGTGAATTGGCCTCAACAACTTTCTGTGGTAGAGAATTCCACAGGTTCACCACTCTCTCGGTGAAGAAGTTCCTCCGCATCTCGGTCCTAAATGGCTTACCCCTTATCCTTAGACTGTGACCTCTGGTTCTGGACTTCCCCAACATTGGGAACATTCTTCCTGCATCTAACCTGTCTAACCCCGTCAGAATTTTAAATGTTTCTATGAGGTCCCCTCTCATTCTTCTGAACTCCAGTGAATGCAAGCCCAGTTGATCCAGTCTTTCTTGATAGGTCAGTCCCGCCATCCCGGGAATCAGTCTGGTGAACCTTCGCTGCACTCCCTCAATAGCAAGAATGTCCTTCCTCAGGTTAGGAGACCAAAACTGTACACAATACTCCAGGTGAGGCCTCACCAATGCCCTGTACAACTGTAGCAAGACCTCCCTGCCCCTGTACTCAAATCCCCTTGCTATGAAGGCCAACATGCCATTTGCTTTCTTAACCGCCTGCTGTACCTGCATGCCAACCATCAATGACTGATGTACCATGACACCCAGGTCTCTTTGCACCTCCCCTTTTCCTAATCTGTCATCATTCAGATAATAGTCTGTCTCTCTGTTTTTACCACCAAAGTGGATAACCTCACATTTATCCACATTATACTTCATCTGCCATGCATTTGCCCACTCACCTAACCTATCCAAGTCGCTCTGCAGCCTTACAGCACCCTCCTCGCAGCTCACACTGCCACCCAACTTAGTGTCATCCGCAAATTTGGAGATGCTACATTTAATCCCCTCATCTAAATCATTAATGTACAGTGTAAACAGCTGGGGCCCCAGCACAGATCCTTGCGGTACCCCACTAGTCACTGCCTGCCATTCTGAAAAGTACCCATTTACTCCTACTCTTTGCTTCCTGTCTGACAACCAGTTCTCAATCCATGTCAGTACACTACCCCCAATCCCATGTGCTCTAACTTTGCACATCAATCTCTTGTGTGGGACCTTGTCAAACGCCTTCTGAAAGTCCAAATATACCACATCAACTGGTTCTCCCTTATCCACTCTACTGGAAACATCCTCAAAAAATTCCAGAAGATTTGTCAAGCATGATTTCCCTTTCACAAATCCATGCTGACTTGGACCTATCATGTCACCTCTTTCCAAATGCACTGCTATGATATCCTTAATAATTGATTCCATCATTTTACCCACTACCGATGTCAGGCTGACTGGTCTATAATTCCCTGTTTTCTCTCTCCCTCCTTTTTTAAAAAGTGGGGTTACATTGGCTACCCTCCACTCCATAGGAACTGATCCAGAGTCAATAGAATGTTGGAAAATGACTGTCAACGCATCCACTATTTCCAAGGCCACCTCCTTAAGTACTCTGGGATGCAGTCCATCAGGCCCTGGGGATTTATCGGCCTTCAATCCCATCAATTTCCCCAACACAATTTCCCGGCTAATAAGGATTTCCCTCATGTTCTTAACAGGCCCAGGCTGACGGTCGCCATCTTTGTAAAGGACAGCTGCAGGATGGTCACGTGCATCGTGATTCATCCACCAATAGAGCGCATGCGTGGCCATCTTTGAAAGAACAATGTGTGGGCGGGGCTTCAGGGTCAGAGTGAACCACTGAACCCAGCCAGAGTCAGTACCTCCAGGGGAGGGGAACCAGTGAGTGTAGAACTGAACCCAGCCAGAGTCAGTACCTCCAGGGGAGGGGAACCAGTGAGTGTAGAACTGAACCCAGACAGAGTCAGTACCTCCAGGGGAGGGGAACCAGTGAGTGTAGAACTGAACCCAGACAGAGTCAGTACCTCCAGGGGAGGGGAACCTGTGAGTGTAGAACTAAACCCAGCCAGAGTCAGTACCTTCAGGGGAGGGGAACCAGTGAGTGTAGAACTGAACCCAGCCAGAGTCAGTACCTTCAGGGGAGGGGAACCAGTGAGTGTAGAACTGAACCCAGCCAGAGTCAGCACCTTCAGGGGAGGGGAACCAGTGAGTGTAGAACTGAACGCAGACAGAGTCAGTACCTACAGGGGAGGGGAACCAGTGAGTGTAGAACTGAACCCAGACAGAGTCAGTACCTCCAGGGGACGGGAACCAGTGAGTGAAGAACTGAACCCAGCCAGAATTGATGGTTATAACTGGGAATGGAGGAGAAACTGTCTAGAATTGTGTGTTGATTTTGATTTCAGCCCAGCAGGAGGGACAATGTGTGGGACAGGGATTTACAGGTTTGAAAAACGAGAGGAAAGAATGTTCCCTGGAAACTGGATGTGTCGATCCTGAATTTGTGTCTTGTACTGACAGTGATGAGTTTTGTTATCTCCTTTTACAGTGTATTAGACGGGCAGATTTTCAAACAGGAAACACAAACCAAACATCGCGTCAAGATCTGACAGAGTCAATCGATTCATCAGGACCTGAATGTCATCGGCCTTTGAAAGTGGAAGGAGAAATGTTTGTCTGTTCTGCCTGTGGGAAAAGATTTCAAACATCAGTGTGACTGGAAAAGCACCGAGACACACACACCCGAGTGAGTGTTCCAGTGCACTGCCTGTGGAAAGAGCTTTAATCAGTTACACAGCCTGAAAAAACATCACACCATTCACTGTGCGAATAAACTGTAAACGTGTTGTGTGTGTGGGCGAGGCTTCAACTGATCATCCAACCTGGAGAGACGCAAGGACACCCGCACCATGGAGAAACCGTGGGAATGTGGGGACTGTGGGAAGGGATTCAGATCACGATCTGAGCTGGAAACTCATCGACGCAATCACACTGGGGAGAGGCCATTCACCTGCTCAGAGTGTGGGACGGGATTCACTCTGTCATCCACCCTGCTGACACACCAGCGAATTCACACTGGGGAGAGGCCATTCATCTGCTCAGAGTGTGGGAAGGGATTCACTCGGTTATCCACCCTGCTGAGACACCAGCAAGTTCACACTGGGGAGAGGCCATTCACCTGCTCAGAGTGTGGGAAGGGATTCACTCGGTCATCCCAGCTGCTGACACACCAGCGAGTTCACACTGGGGAGAGGCCATTCACCTGCTCAGAGTGTGGGAAGGGATTCACTCAGTCATCGAGCCTGCTGAGACACCAGCAAGTTCACAAGTGACTGCAGGGGTTGGAATCTGCTGTTAATCACATCCCGACTGAACCATGTTCATTCTGACAGTTGAGGTTTGTTTCTGCTGATAACCCAATAACTGGGCTGAACTTTAATATTCTGGATATATTGCTGATTGTGTTCTCGGGGCTGCAGTGTCCATTTAAGAAACGCTGTGTGTTATCTTTCCCCTTAATTCAGCGACTCACAACAGAAATTCAGTTTGGAATAAAATTATCAACTTTTACTTCAATCCTAAACTGATCTTTGGTACAAAATCTGCAATAGTGTGTGAAAGTTTCCACTGAATAAAATCTCCAATTGGAAAGCTTGCTGACAATTCTTACTGACTTGCACATTACACACAGTGGCCCCTCCATCATCCACCAGAAAGAAGGGGAATGGGAGTCAATGGGGAATCAGTGTCCCCAAATGTTGCCCCTCCGTCTGGTGTAGCAATCCCCTCGGCACGGGAATGGAGACAAGTCCAGACCAAAACTGTGCACAGTACTCCAGGTGTGGTCTCACTAACACCCTGTACAGTTGTAGCAGGACTTCCCTACTTTTATACTCCATCCCCCTTGCAATAAAGGCCAGCATTGCATTTGCCTTCCTGATTACTTGCTGTACCTGCATACTAACTTTTTGAGCTTCATGTACAAGGATCCCCAGATCCCTCTGTACTGCAGCATTTTGTAATCGACCCCATTTAAATAATTTACTTTTTTATTTTTCCTGTCAGGAGATAACCTGACATTTTACCACATTATAGTCCATCTGCCAGATTTTTGCCCACTCACTGAGCCGATCTATATCCTTTTGTAGATTCTTTGTGTCCTCTTCACAACTTGCTTTCCCACCTATCTTTGTATCATCAGTAAATTTGGCTGCGTTACACTCGGTCCCTTCATCCAAGTCAGTAATATAAATTTGTAAATATTTGAGGCCCCAGCACTGATCCCTGCAGCACCCGACTAGTTATAGTTTGCCATCTGAAAATGACCCATTTATCCCGACTCTTCCGGTCGGGAGCCAATCCTCTATCCATGCTGATATATTACCCCCAACCCCATGAGCCCTTACCTTCTGCAGTAACCTTTTGTGTGCCACCTTATTGAATGTTTTCTGGAAATGCAAATATACGACATCAACTGGTTCTCCTTTATCCACTCTGCTCGTTACATCCTCAAACAACTCCAGCCAATTTGTCAAACATGATTTCCCTTTAATAAAAGCATGCTGACTCTGCCTGACTGCAATCTGATTTTCTAAATGTCCTGCTATTACTTCCTTAATGATTTACTCCAGTATTTTTCCAATGATAGATGGTAGGCTAACTGGTCTATAGTTTCCTGCTCTCTGTCTCCCTCCTTATTTGAATAGGGGTGTTACATTTGCAGTTTTCCAGTCTGCTGGGACCTCTCCAGAATTCAGGGAATTTTAGTAGATTACAAGCAATGCACCCACTATCTCTGCAGCCACTTTTAATACCCGAGGATGCATGTCATCAGGTCCAGGGGACTTGTCCACCTTTAGTCCCATCAGTTTGATCAGTACTTTATCTCTAGTGATAGTCACTGTGTGAAGTGATCCCCCTCCTCCCCTGCAATAAGTACTTGATGATCAACTATTGGGATGTTGCAAGTATTCTCTACCATAAAGTCCGATAAAAAACATTTGTTCAAAGTCTCTGCCAGTTCCGTCTTTCCCGTTATTAATTCCCAATCTCATCTTCTAAAGGACCAATGGTTACTTTAGCTACTCGTTTCCTTTTTATATACCTGTAGAAACTTTTACTGTCTGTTTTTATATTTCTTGCTAGTTTGCTCTCAGATATTATCTTCTCTGTCTTTATCATTTTTTTAGTTGTCCTTTCCTGGTTTCTCAAAATTTCCCAGTTCTCTGGCCTTCCACTGTCCGAAGCGGCATTTTATGCTTTTTTTCCATTTGATCCCATCCTTTACTTCCTCAGTTAGCCAGGGATGGTTCATCCTTCTCTTAGCATCTTATTTCTCACTGGAATAAATCTTTGCTGAGAGTTATGGAATATCTCCTTAAATGTTTGCCACTGCGTTTCTACAGTCTTACCGTTCAACATATTTTCCCAGTCCACTCGGTGTCAGTGATAAGGGTGGGTTTATATCAGATGGGAGGAGATCGGTGACAGTGACTGTGGGGTGGGTTTATATCAGACAGGAGGGGATCGGTGACAGTGACTGTGGGGTGGGTTTATATCAGACAAGAGGAGATTGGTGTCAGTGACTGGGATGGGTTTATATCAGACAGGAGATTGGTGTCAGTGACTGTGGGGTGGGTTTATATCAGACAAGAGGAGATTGGTGTCAGTGACTGGGATGGGTTTATATCAGACAGGAGATTGGTGTCAGTGACTGTGGGGTGGGTTTATATCAGACAGGAGATTGGTGTCAGTGACTGTGGGGTGGGTTTATATCAGACAAGAGGAGATTGGTGTCAGTGACTGGGATGGGTTTATATCAGACAGGAGATTGGTGTCAGTGACTGTGGGGTGGGTTTATATCAGACAGGAGATTGGTGTCAGTGACTGTGGGGTGGGTTTATATCAGACAGGAGGGGATTGGTGTCAGTGACTGTGGGGTGGGTTTATATCAGACAGGAGGAGATTGGTGTCAGTGACTGTGGGGTGAGTTTATATCAGACAGGAGGGGATTGGTGTCAGTGACTGTGGGGTGGGTTTATATCAGACAGGAGATTGGTGTCAGTGACTGGGGTGAGTTTATATCCGACAGGAGATTGGTGTCAGTGACTGTGGGGTGGGTTTATATCCGACAGGAGGGGATTGGTGTCAGTGACTGGGGTGGGTTTATATCAGACAGGAGGGGGATTGGTGTCAGTGACTGGGGTGGGTTTATATTAGACAGGAGATTGGTGTCAGTGACTGTGGGGTGGGTTAGAAACATAGAAAATAGGTGCAGGAGCAGGCCATTCAGCCCTTCTAGCCTGCACCGCCATTCAATGAGTTCATGGCTGAACAAGAAACTTCAGTACCCCCTTCCTGCTTTCTCGCCATAACCCTTGATCCCACGAGTCGTAAGGACTTCATCTAACTCCCTTTTGAATATATTTAGTGAATTGGCCTCAACTACTTTCTGTGGTAGAGAATTCCACAGGTTCACCACTCTATGGGTGAAGAAGTTTCTCCTCATCTCGGTCCTAAATGGCTTACCCCTTATGCTCAGACTGTGTCCCCTGGTTCTGGACTTCCCCAACATTGGGAACGTTCTTCCTGCATCTAACCTGTCTAAACCCGTCAGAATTTTAAACGTTTCTATGAGGTCCCCTCTCATTCTTCTGAACTCCAGTGAATACAAGCCCAGTTGATCCAGTCTTTCTTGATAGGTCAGTCCCGCCATCCCGGGAATCAGTCTGGTGAATCTTCGCTGCACTCCCTCAATAGCAAGAATGTCCTTCCTCAAGTTCGGAGACCAAAACTGTACACAATACTCCAGGTGTGGCCTCACCAAGGCCCTGTACAACTGTAGCAACACCTCCCTGCCCCTGTATTCAAATCCCCTCGCTATGAAGGCCAACATGCCATTTGCTTTCTTAACCGCCTGCTGTATCTGCATGCTAACCTTCAATGACTGATGTACCATGACACCCAGGTCTCGTTGTACCTCCCCTTTTCCTAATCTGTCTCTCTGTTTTTACCACCAAAGTGGATAACCTCACATTTATCCACATTATACTTCATCTGCCATGCATTTGCCCACTCTACTAACCTATCCAAGTCACTCTGCAGCCTCATAGCATCCTCCTCGCAGCTCACACTGCCACCCAACTAAGTGTCATCCGCAAATTTGGAGATACTGCATTTAATCCCCTCGTCTAAATCATTAATGTACAATGTAAACAGCTGGGGCCCCAGCACAGAACCTTGCGGTACCCCATTAGTCATTGCCTGCCATTCTGAAAAGTCCCCATTTACTCCTACTCTTTGCTTCCTGTCTGACAACCAGTTCTCAATCCATGTCAGCACACTACCCCCAATCCCATGTGCTTTAACTTTGCACATTAATCTCTTGTGTGAGACCTTGTCGAAAGCCTTCTGAAAGTCCAAATATACCACATCAACTGGTTCTCCTTTGTCCACTTCACTGGAAACATCCTGAAAAAATTCCAGGGTGGGTTTATATCAGACAGGAGATTGGTGTCAGTGACTGTGGGGTGGGTTTATATCAGACAGGAGATTGGTGTCAGTGACTGGGGTGGGTTTATATCAGACACGAGATTGGTGTCAGTGACTGTGGGGTGGGTTTATATCAGACAGGAGGAGATTGGTGTCAGTGACTGTGGGGTGGGTTTATATCAGACAGGAGATTGGTGTCAGTGACTGTGAGGTGGGTTTATATCAGACAGGAGGGGATTGGTGTCAGTGACTGTGCGGTGGGTTTATATCAAAAAGGAGATTGGTGTCACTGACTGTGCGGTGGGTTTATATCAGACAGGAGGAGATTGGTGTCAGTGACTGTGGGGTGGGTTTATATCAAACAGGAGGAGATTGGTGTCAGTGACTGTGGGGTGGGTTTATATCAGACAGGAGATTGGTGTCAGTGACTGTGGGGTGGGGTTTATATCAGACAGGAGATTGGTGTCAGTGACTGTGGGGTGGGTTTATATCAGACAGGAGGAGATTGGTGTCAGTGACTGTGGAATGGGTTTATATCAGACAGGAGGAGATTGGTGTCAGTGACTGTGGGTGGGTTTATATCAGACAGGAGATTGGTGTCAGTGACTGGGGTGGGTTTATATCAGACAGGAGAAGATTGGTGTCAGTGACTGTGGGGTGGGTTTATATCAGACAGAAGGAGATTGGTGTCAGTGACTGGGGTGGGTTTATATCAGACAGGAGAAGATTGGTGTCAGTGACTGTGGGGTGGGTTGAGATCTGACAGGAGATTGGTGTCAGTGACTGTGGGGTGGGTTTATATCAGACAGGAGATTGGTGTCAGTGACTGTGGGGTGGGTTGAGATCAGACAGGAGATTGGTGTCAGTGACTGTGGGGTGGGTTTATATCTGACAACAGATTGGTGTCAGTGACTGTGGGGTGGGTTTATATCAGAGGAGATTGGTGTCAGTGACTGTGGGCTGGGTTTATATCAGACAGGAGGAGATTGGTGTCAGTGACTGTGGGGTGGGTTTATATCAGACAGGAGGAGATTGGTGTCAGTGACTGTGGGGTGGGTTTATATCAGACAGGAGATTGGTGTCAGTGACTGTGGGGTGGGTTTATATCAGACAGGAGGAGATTGGTGTCAGTGACTGTAGAGTGGGTTTATATCAGACAGGAGGAGATTGGTGTCAGTGACTGTGGGGTGGGTTTAGTTCAGACAGGAGATTGGTGTCAGTGACTGTGGGGTGGGTTTAGTTCAGACAGGAGATTGGTGTCAGTGACTGGGGTGGGTTTATATGAGACAGGAGATTGGTGTCAGTGACTGTGGGGTGGGTTTATATCAGACAGGAGGGGATTGGTGTCAGTGACTGTGGGGTGGGTTTAGTTCAGACAGGAGATTGGTGTCAGTGACTGGGGTGGGTTTATATGAGACAGGAGATTGGTGTCAGTGACTGTGGGGTGGGTTTATATCAGACAGGAGGGGATTGGTGTCAGTGACTGTGGGGTGGGTTTATATCAGACAGGAGGAGATTGGTGTCAGTGACTGTATGTCCCATTGACAGGGACCATGTACAGTAGATAACTCACCCCCAGCTCATGGTCTGCAGGGCTGTAGTAATACCCACCCTCCAGTATGGCCCAGAGACATGGACCATGTACAGTAGGTACCTCACCCCCAGCCCATGGTCTACAGGGCTGTAGTAATAACCACCCTCCAGTATGGGCCAGAGACATGGACCATGTACAGTAGGTACCTCACCCCAAGCTCATGGCCTACAGGGCTGTAGTAATACCCACCCTCCTGTATCGCCCAGACACATGAACCATGAACAGTAGGTACCTCAACCCCAGCTCATGGTATTCAGAGCTGTCGTAATACCCACAATCCTGTATGACCCAGAGAAACGGACCAGGTACAGTAGACATCTCACCCTCAGCTCATGGTCTACAAGGCTGTAGTAATACCCACACTCATGTATGGCCCAGAGACACGGACCATGTACAGCAGACACCTCATCACCAGCTCATCGTCTTCAGGGCTGTAGTAATACTCACCCTCCTGTATGGCCCAGAGACATGGACCATGTACAGTAGACATCTCACCCCCAGCTCATGGTATTCAGAGCTCTCGTAATACCCATGCTCCTGTATGGCCCAGAGACAGAGGCCATGTACAGTAGGTATCTCACACCCAGCTCATGGTCTACAGGGCTGTAGTAATACCCACCCTCCTGTATGACCTAGAGACATGGACCATGTACAGTAGACACCTCACCCCCAGCTCATGGTCTACAGGGCTGTAGTAAGACCAACCCTCCTGTATGGCCCAGAGACATGGACCATGTGCAGTAGGTACCTCACCCCCAGCTCATATTCTTCAGGGCTGTAGAAATACCTACTCTCCTGTATGACCCAGAGACATGGACCATGTACAGTAGGTACCTCCACTCCAGCTCATGGTCTACAGGGCTGTAGTAATATCCACCCTCATGTATGACCCAAAGATATGGACCATGTACAGTAGACACCTCACCCCCTGCTCGTGGTGTACAGGGCTGTAGTAACACCCACCCTCCTGTATGGCCCACAGACATGGACCATGTACAGTAGATATCTCACCCCCAGCTCATGGTCGACAGGGCTGTAGTAATACCCACCCTCCTGTCTGACCCAGAGAAACGGACCATGTACAGTAGGTAGCTCACCCCCAGCTCATGGTCTACAGGGCTGTAGTAATTTCCGCCCTCCTGTATGGCCCAGAGACATGGACCATGTACAGTAGGTACCTCACACCCAGCTCATAGTCTACATGGCTGTAGTAATCCCACCCTCCTGTCTGACCCAGAGAAACGGACCATGTACAGTAGGTACCTCACCCCCAGCTCATGGTGCACAGGGCTGTACTAATACCCACCCACCTGTAGGCCCACAGATATGTACCATGTACAGAAGGTACCTCATCCCCAGCTCATGGTCTACAGGCTGTCGTAATACCCACCCTCCTGTATGGCTCAGAGACATGGACCATGTACAGTAGACACCTCACCCCGAGCTCATGGTCTACAGTGCAGTGATAATACCCACCCTCCTGTATTGCCCAGAGACATGGATCATGTACAGTAGGTACCTCACCCCCAGCTCATAGTCTACATGGCTGTAGTAATCCCACCCTCCTGTCTGACCCAGAGAAACGGACCATGTACAGTAGGTAGCTCACCCCCAGCTCATGGTCCACAGGGCTGTAGTAATTTCCGCCCTCCTGTATGGCCCAGAGACATGGACCATGTACAGTAGGTACCTCACCCCCAGCTCATAGTCTACATGGCTGTAGTAATCCCACCCTCCTGTCTGGCCCAGAGACATGAACCATGTACAGCAGACACCTCATCCCCAGCTCATGGTCTGCAGGGCTGTAGTAATACCCACCCTCGTGCATGACCCAGAGAAACTGACCATGTACAGTAGACATCTCACCCCCAGCTCATGGTCTACAGGGCTGTAGTAATACCCACCCTCCTGTATTGTCCAGAGACATGGACCATGTGCAGTAGGTATATCACCCCCAGCTCAAGGTCGACAGGGCTGTAGTAATACCCACCCTCATATCTGACCCAGAGAAACGGACCATGTACAGTAGGTACCTCACCCCCAGCTCATGGTGCACAGGGCTGTACTAATACCCACCCACCTGTAGGCCCACTGACATGTACCATGTACAGACGGTACCTCACTCCCAGCTCATGGTCTACAGGGCTGTCGTAATACCCACCCTCCTGTATGGCTCAGAGACATGGACCATGTACAGTAGACACCTCATCCGGAGCTCATGGTCTACAGGGCAGTGGTAATACCCACCCTCCTGTATGGCCCAGAGACATGGATCATGTACAGTAGGTACCACACCCCCAGCTCATGGTGTACAGGTCTATAGTAATACCCACCCTCCTGCATATCTCAGAGACATGGACCATATACAGTAGACTGCTCACCCCCAGCTCATGGTCTGCAGGGCTGTAGTAATACCCACCCTCCTGTATGGCCCAGAGACATGGACCATGTACAGTAGGTATCTCACCCCCAGTTCAACGTCTACAGGTCTGTAGTAATACCCTCCCTTCTGCAAGGCTCAGAGACATGGACCATATACAGTAGGCACCTCACTCCCAGCTCATGGTCGACATGGCTGTAGTAATACCCACCCTCCTATATGACCCAGAGAAACGGACCATGTACAGTAGACATCTGACCCCCAGCTCAAGGTGTACAGGGCTGTAGCAATACCCACCCTCCTGTATGGCCCAGAGATACGGACCATGTACAGTAGGTACCTCACCCCCAGCTCATGGTCTGCAGGGCTATAGTAATCCCATCCTCCTGTATGGCCCAGAGACATGAACCATGTACAGCAGACACCTCATCCCCAGCTCATCGTCTTCAGGGCTGCAGTAATACTCACCCTCCTGTATGGCCCAGAGACATGGACCATGTACAGTAGACACCTCACCTCCAGCTCATGGTCTGCAGGGCTGCAGTAATACCCACCCTCCTGCATGACCCAGAGAAACTGACCATGTACAGTAGACATCTCACCCCCAGCTCATGGTCTACAGGGCGCTAGGTAATACCCACCCTCCTGTATGGCCCAGAGACATGGACCATGTACAGTAGGTATCTCACCCCCAGTTCAAAGTCTACAGGTCTGTAGTAATACCCTCCCTTCTGCAAGGCTCAGAGACATGGACCATATACAGTAGGCACCTCACTCCCAGCTCATGGTCTGCAGGGCTGTAGAAATACCCACCCTCCTGTATGGCCCAGAGACTTGGACCATGTACAGTAGACACCTAACCCCCAGCTCATGGTCTGTAGGGCTGTAGTAATATCCACCCTCCTGTATGGCCCAGAGACCTGGACCATGTACAGTAGGTCTCTCACCCCCAGCTCATGGTCTACAGGGCTGCAGTAATACCCACCCTCCTGTATGGCCCAGAGACATGGACCATGTACAGTCGACACCTCACCCCCAGGTCATGGTCTACAAGGCTGTAGTAATACCCACACTCATTTATGGCACAGAGACACGGACCATGTACAGAAGGTACCTCACCCCCGGCTCATGGCATTCAGAGCTGTCGTAATACCCACCCTCCTGCATGGCCCAGAGACATGGACCATGTACAGTAGGTATCTCACCCCCAGCTCATGGTCTACAGGGCTGTTGTGATACCCACCCTCCTGTATGGCCCAGAGACATGGACCATGTACAGTAGACACCTCACCCCGAGCTCATGGTCTGCAGGGCAGTGGTAATACCCACCCTCCTGTGTGGCCCAGAGACATGGATCATGTACAGCAGGTACCTCACCCACAGCTCATGGTGTACAGGGCGGTAGTAATACCCACCCTCCTGTATGGCTCAGAGACTTGGATCATATACAGTAGACTGCTCACAACCAGCTCATGGTCTAGAGGGCTGTAGTAATTCCCACCCTCCTGTATGGCCCAGAGACACGGACCATGTACAGTAGACACCTCACACCCAGCTCATTGTCTACAGGGCTGTAGTAATACCCACCCTCCTGTATGACCCAGAGACATGGACCATGTACAGTAGGTATCTCAACCCCAGTTCATGGTCTACAGGGCTGTAGTAATACCCTCCCTTCTGCATGGCTCAGAGACATGGACCATATACAGTAGGCACCTCACCCCCAGCTCATGGTCTACAGGGCTGTAGTAATACCCACCCTCATGTATGACCAAGAGACATGGACCATGTACAGTAGACACCTCACCCCATGCTCGTGGTCTACAGGGCTGTAGTAATTCCCGCCTTCCTGTATGGCCCAGAGACATGGACCATGTACAGTAGGTACCTCACCCCCAGCTCATGGTGCACAGGGCTGTACTAATACCCACCCAACTGTAGGCCCACAGACATGTACCATGTACAGAAGGTACCTCACCCCCAGCTCATAGTCTGCAGGGCTGTCGTAATACCCACCCTCCTGTGTGGCTCAGAGACATGGACCATGTACAGTAGACACCTCACCCCGAGCTCATGGTCTACAGGGCAGTGGTAATACCCACCCTCCTGTATGGCCCAGAGACATGGATCATGTACAGTAGGTACCACACCCCCAGCTCATGGTGTACAGGGCTGTAGTAATACCCACCCTCCTGTATATCTCAGAGACATGGACCATATACAGTAGACTGCTCCCCCAGCTCATGGTCTACAGGGTAGTGGTAATACCCACCCTCCTGTATGGCCCAGAGACACGGACCATGTACAGTAGACTCCTCACACCCAGCTCATGGTCTACAGGGCTGTAGTAATACCCACCCTCCTGTATGTCCCAGAGACATGGACCATGTAGAGCAGGTATCTCACCCCCAGTTCATGGTCTACAGGGCTGCAGTAATACCTTCCTTCTGCGTGGCTCATAGACATGGACCATATACAGTAGGCACCTCACCCCCAGCTCATTGTCTACAGGGCTGTAGTAATACCCACCCTCCTGTATGACCCAGAGAAACGGACCATGTACAGTAGACATCTGACCCCCAGCTCATGGTGTACAGGGCTGTAGTAATACCCACCCTCCTGTATAGCTCAGAAACATGGACCATGTACAGTAGACACCTCAGCCCCAGCTCATGGTCTGCAGGGCTGTCGTAATACCCACCCTCCTGTGTGGCTCAGAGACATGGACCATGTACAGTAGACACCTCACCCCGAGCTCATGGTCTACAGGGCAGTGGTAATACCCACCCTCCTGTATGGCCCAGAGACATGGATCATGTACAGTAGGTACCACACCCCCAGCTCATGGTGTACAGGGCTGTAGTAATACCCACCCTCCTGTATATCTCAGAGACATGCACCATATACAGTAGACTGCTCCCCCAGCTCATGGTCTGCAGGGCAGTGGTAATACCCACCCTCCTGTATGGCCCAGAGACACGGACCATGTACAGTAGACTCCTCACACCCAGCTCATGGTCTACAGGGCTGTAGTAATACCCACCCTCCTGTATGGCCCAGAGACACGGACCATGTACAGTAGGTTCCTCACCCCCAGCTCATGGTGTACAGGGCTGTAGTAACACCCACTCTCCTGTATGGCCCAGAGACATGCACCTATGTACAGTAGGTACCTCAACCCCAGCTCATGGTCGACAGGGCTGTAGTAATCCCCACCGTCCTGTCTGACCCAGAGAAACGGACCATGTACAGTAGGTACCTCACCCCCAGCTCATGGTCTACAGGGCTGTAGTAATACCCGCCCTCCTGTATGGCCCAGAGACATGGACCATGTCCAGTAGGTACCTCACCCCCAGCTCATGGTCTACAGGGCTGTCGTAATACCCACCCTCCTGTATGGCCCAGAGACATGGATCATGTACAGTAGGTACCTCACCCCCAGCTCATGGTGTACAGGACTGTAGTAATACCCACCCTCCTGTATGGCTCCGAGACATGGACCATATACAGTAGACTGCTCACCCCCAGCTCATGGTCTACAGGGTTGTAGTAATACCCACCCACCTGTATGGCCCAGAGACACGGACCATGTACAGTAGACACCTCACCTCCAGCTCATTGTCTGCAGGGCTGTAGTAATAGCCACCCTCCTGTATGACCCAGATAAACGGACCATGTACAGTAGACATCTGACCCCCAGCTCATGGTGTACAAGGCTGTAGTAATACCCACCCTCCTGTATAGCTCAGAGACATGGACCATGTAGAGTAGACACCTCACCCCCAGCTCATGGTCTGCAGGGCTGTAGTAATACCCACCCTCCTGTATCACACAGACACATGAACCATGTACAGTAGGTCCCTTACCCCCAGCTCATGGTCTGCAGGGCTGCAGTAATCCCATCCTCCTGCATGGCCCAGAGACATGAACCATGTACAGCAGACACCTCATCCCCAGCTCATCGTCTTCAGGGCTGTAGTAATACTCACCCTCCTGTATGGCCCAGAGACATGGACCATGTACAGTAGACACCTCACCTCCAGCTCATGGTCTGCAGGGCTGTAGTAATACCCACCCTCCTGCATGACCCAGAGAAACTGACCATGTACAGTAGACATCTCACCCCCAGCTCATGGTCTACAGGGCGGTAGGTAATAACCACCCTCCTGTATGGCTCAGAGACATGGACCATGTACAGTAGGTACCTCACGCCCAGCTCATGGTCTACAGGGCTGCAGTGATACCCACCCTCCTGTATGGCCCAGAGACATGGACCATGTACAGTCGAAAACCTCACCCCCAGCTCATGGTCTACAATGCTGTAGTAATACCCACACTCATTTATGGCCCAGAGACACGGACCATGTACAGTAGGTACCTCACCCGCAGCACATGGTCTACAGGGCTGTAGAAATACCCACCCTCCTGTATGGCCCAGAGACATTGACCATGTACAGTCGGTACCTCCACTCCAGCTCATGGTCTGCAGGGCTGTAGTAATACCCACCCTCCTGCATGACCCAGAGAAACTGACCATGTACAGTAGACATCTCACCCCCAGCTCATGGTCTACAGGGCTGTAGTAATACCCACCCTCCTGTATGACCTCGAGACATGGACCATGTACAGTAGACACCTCACCCCCAGCTCATGGTCTACAGGGCTATAGTAAGACCAAGCCTCCTGTGTGGCCCAGAGACATGGACCATGTAAAGTCGGTACCTCACCCCCAACACATGCTCTGCAGGGCTGCCGTAAAACCCACCCTCCTGTACGGCCTAGAGACATGGACCGTGTACAGTAGGTACCTCACCCCCAGCTCATGGTCTACAGGGCTGTAGTAACACCCACCCTCCTGTATGGACCAGAGACTTGGACCGTGTATTGCAGGTACCTCACCCACAGCTCATGATCTACAGGGCTGTAGTAATACCCACACTCCTGTATAGCCCAGAGACATGGACCGTGTACAGTAGGTACCTCACCCCCAGCTCATGGTCTAGAGGGCTGTTGTAATTCACACCCCCTTGTATGGCCCAGAGACATGGACCATGTACAGTAGGTACCTCATCCCCAACTCATGGTCTAAAGGGCTTTAAAATACCCACCTCCTGTATGACCCAGAGACATGGACCATGTACAGTAGGTACCTCATCCCCAGTTCATGGTCTAAAGGGCTTTAAAATACCCACCTCCTGTATGACCCAGAGACATGGACCATGTACAGTAGGTACCTCACCCCCAGCTCATGGTCCACAGGCCTGTAGTAATCCCCACCCTTCTGTATGGCCCAGAGACATGGACCGTGTACAGTAGGTACCTCACCCCCAGTTCATGGTCTACAGGGCTGTAGTAATACCCACCCTCCTGTATGGCGCAGAGAAATGGACCGTATACAGTAGGTACCTCACCCCCAGCTCATGGTCTACAGGGCTATAGTAATACCCACCCTCTTGTATGGCCCAGAGACATGGACCATGTACAGTAGGTCCCTCACCCCAACTCATGGTCTACAGGGCTGCAGTAAAACCCACCCTCCTGTATGGCCCAGAGATATGGACCGTGTACAGTAGGTACCTCACCCCCAGCTCATGGTCTACAAGGCTGTAGCAATACCCACCCTCCTGTATGGCCCAGAGACATGGACCGTGTACAGTAGGTACCTCACCCCAGCTTATTGTCTATAGGGCTGTAGTAATACCCACCCTCCTATATAGCCCAGAGATACGGACCATGTACAGTAGCTACCTCACCCCCAGATCAAGGTCTACAGGCCTGTAGTAATCCCCACCCTTCTGTATGGCCCAGAGATATGGACTGTGTACAGTAGGTACCTCACCCCCAGCTCATTGTCTATAGGGCTTTAAAATACCCACCCTCCTGTATGACCCAGAGACATGGACCATGTACAGTAGGTACCTCACCCCCAGCTCATGGTCCACAGGCCTGTAGTAATCCCCACCCTTCTGTACGGCCCAGAGACATGGACCGTGTACAGTAGGTACCTCATACCCAGTTCATGGTCTGCAGGGCTGTAGTAATACCCACCCTCCTGTATGGCCCAGAGAAATGGACCGTATACAGTAGGTACCTCAGCCCCAGCTCATGGTCTACAAGGCTGTAGTAATACCCACCATCCTGTATGACCCAGAGACATGGACCATGTGCAGTAGGTACCTCACCCCCAGCTCATGGTCTGCAGGGCTGTTTTAATACCCACCCTCCTGTATGGCCCAGAGACATGGACCGTGTACAGTAAGTAGCTCACCCCCAGCTCATGGTCTACAGGGTTATATTAATACACACCTTCCTGTATGGCCCAGAGACATGGACCATGTACAGTCGGTACCTCCACTCCAGCTCATGGTCTGCAGGGCTGTAGTAATACCCACCCTCCTGCATGACCCAGAGAAACTGACCATGTACAGTAGACATCTCACCCCCAGCTCATGGTCTACAGGGCTGTAGTAATACCCACCCTCCTGTATGACCTCGAGACATGGACCATGTACAGTAGACACCTCACCCCCAGCTCATGGTCTACAGGGCTATAGTAAGACCAAGCCTCCTGTGTGGCCCAGAGACATGGACCATGTAAAGTCGGTACCTCACCCCCAACACATGCTCTGCAGGGCTGCCGTAAAACCCACCCTCCTGTACGGCCTAGAGACATGGACCGTGTACAGTAGGTACCTCACCCCCAGCTCATGGTCTACAGGGCTGTAGTAACACCCACCCTCCTGTATGGACCAGAGACTTGGACCGTGTATTGCAGGTACCTCACCCACAGCTCATGATCTACAGGGCTGTAGTAATACCCACACTCCTGTATAGCCCAGAGACATGGACCGTGTACAGTAGGTACCTCACCCCCAGCTCATGGTCTAGAGGGCTGTTGTAATTCACACCCCCTTGTATGGCCCAGAGACATGGACCATGTACAGTAGGTACCTCATCCCCAACTCATGGTCTAAAGGGCTTTAAAATACCCACCTCCTGTATGACCCAGAGACATGGACCATGTACAGTAGGTACCTCATCCCCAGTTCATGGTCTAAAGGGCTTTAAAATACCCACCTCCTGTATGACCCAGAGACATGGACCATGTACAGTAGGTACCTCACCCCCAGCTCATGGTCCACAGGCCTGTAGTAATCCCCACCCTTCTGTATGGCCCAGAGACATGGACCGTGTACAGTAGGTACCTCACCCCCAGTTCATGGTCTACAGGGCTGTAGTAATACCCACCCTCCTGTATGGCGCAGAGAAATGGACCGTATACAGTAGGTACCTCACCCCCAGCTCATGGTCTACAGGGCTGCAGTAAAACCCACCCTCCTGTATGGCCCAGAGATATGGACCGTGTACAGTAGGTACCTCACCCCCAGCTCATGGTCTACAAGGCTGTAGCAATACCCACCCTCCTGTATGGCCCAGAGACATGGACCGTGTACAGTAGGTACCTCACCCCAGCTTATTGTCTATAGGGCTGTAGTAATACCCACCCTCCTATATAGCCCAGAGATACGGACCATGTACAGTAGCTACCTCACCCCCAGATCAAGGTCTACAGGCCTGTAGTAATCCCCACCCTTCTGTATGGCCCAGAGATATGGACTGTGTACAGTAGGTACCTCACCCCCAGCTCATTGTCTATAGGGCTTTAAAATACCCACCCTCCTGTATGACCCAGAGACATGGACCATGTACAGTAGGTACCTCACCCCCAGCTCATGGTCCACAGGCCTGTAGTAATCCCCACCCTTCTGTACGGCCCAGAGACATGGACCGTGTACAGTAGGTACCTCATACCCAGTTCATGGTCTGCAGGGCTGTAGTAATACCCACCCTCCTGTATGGCCCAGAGAAATGGACCGTATACAGTAGGTACCTCAGCCCCAGCTCATGGTCTACAAGGCTGTAGTAATACCCACCATCCTGTATGACCCAGAGACATGGACCATGTGCAGTAGGTACCTCACCCCCAGCTCATGGTCTGCAGGGCTGTTTTAATACCCACCCTCCTGTATGGCCCAGAGACATGGACCGTGTACAGTAAGTAGCTCACCCCCAGCTCATGGTCTACAGGGTTATATTAATACACACCTTCCTGTATGGCCCAGAGACATGGACCATGTACAGTAGGTACCTCACCCCCAGCTCATGGTCTACAGGGCTACAGTAATACCCACCCTCCTGTATGGCCCAGAAACATGGACCGTGTACAGTAGGTTCCTCACCCCCAGCTCATGGTCTACAGGGCTGTAGTAATACCCACCCTCCTGTATGGCCCAGAGACATGGACAGTGTATAGTAGACACTTCACCACCAGCTCATGGTCTACAGGGCTATAGTAATACCCACCCTCCTGTATGACCCAGAGACATCGACCATGTACAGTAGGTACCTCACCCCCAGCTCATGGTCTAAAGGGCTGTAGTAATACTCACCCTCCTGTAATACCCAATGACATGGACCATGTACAGTCGGCACCTCACCCCCAGCTCATGGTCTTCAAGGCTGTAGTAATACCCACCCTCCTGTTTGGCCCAGAGACATGGACCATGTACAGTAGGTACCTCACCCCCAGCTCATGGTCTACTGGGCTTTTGTAATACCACCCTCCTGTATGGCCCAGAAACATGGACCATGTACAGTAGACACCTCACCCCCAGCTCATGGTCTACAGGGCTGTAGTAATACCCACCCTCCTGTACGGCCCAGAGACATGGACCGTGTACAGTAGGTACCTCACCCCCAGCTCATGGACTACAGGGCTGTAGTAATACCAACACTCTACTAACGCCCAGAGACATGGACCATGTACAGTAGACACCTCACCCCCAGCTCATGGTCTACAGGGCTGTAGTAATACCCACCCTCTTGTATGGCCCAGAGACATGGACCATGTACAGTAGGTCCCTCACCCCCAACTCATGGTCTACAGGGCTGCAGTAAAACCCAAGCCTCCTGTATGGCCCAGAGATATGGACCGTGTACAGTAGGTACCTCACACCCAGCTCATGGTCTACAAGGCTGTAGTAATACCCACCATCCTGTATGACCCAGAGACATGGACCATGTACAGTAGGTATCTCACCCCCAGCTCATGGTCGACAGGGCTGCAGTAATACCAACCCTCCTGGATAGCCCAGAGACACGGACCATGTACAGTAGGTACCTCACCCCCAGCTCATGGTCGAAAGGGCTTTAGTAATACCCACACTCCTGTATGGCCCAGAGACATGGACATTTTACAGTAGGTACCTCACCTCCAGCTCATGGTCTACAGGGCTGCAGTAAAACCCACCCTCCTGTATGGCCCAGAGTTATGGACCGTGTACAGTAGGTACCTCACCCCCAGCTCATGGTCTACAAGGCTGTAGTAATACCCACCCTCCTGTATGGCCCAGAGACATGGACCGTGTACAGTAGGTACCTCACCCCCAGCTCATTGTCTATAGGGCTGTAGTAATACCCACCCTCCTATATAGCCCAGAGACACGGACCATGTACAGTAGCTACCTCACCCCCAGATCAAGGTCTACAGGCCTGTAGTAATCCCCACCCTTCTGTACGGCCCAGAGATATGGACTGTGTACAGTAGGTACCTCACCCCCAGCTCATTGTCTATAGGGCTTTAAAATACCCACCCTCCTGTATGACCCAGAGACATGGACCATGTACAGTAGGTACCTCACCCCCAGCTCATGGTCCACAGGCCTGTAGTAATCCCCACCCTTCTGTACGGCCCAGAGACATGGACCGTGTACAGTAGGTACCTCATACCCAGTTCATGGTCTGCAGGGCTGTAGTAATACCCACCCTCCTGTATGGCCCAGAGAAATGGACCGTATACAGTAGGTACCTCACCCCCAGCTCATGGTCTACAAGGCTGTAGTAATACCCACCATCCTGTATGACCCAGAGACATGGACCATGTGCAGTAGGTACCTCACCCCCAGCTCATGGTCTGCAGGGCTGTTTTAATACCCACCCTCCTGTATGGCCCAGAGACATGGACCGTGTACAGTAAGTAGCTCACCCCCAGCTCATGGTCTACAGGGTTATATTAATACACACCTTCCTGTATGGCCCAGAGACATGGACCATGTACAGTAGGTACCTCACCCCCAGCTCATGGTCTACAGGGCTACAGTAATACCCACCCTCCTGTATGGCCCAGAAACATGGACCGTGTACAGTAGGTTCCTCACCCCCAGCTCATGGTCTGCAGGGCTGTAGTAATACCCACCCTCCTGTATGGCCCAGAGACATGGACAGTGTATAGTAGACACTTCACCACCAGCTCATGGTCTACAGGGCTATAGTAATACCCACCCTCCTGTATGACCCAGAGACATGGACCATGTACAGTAGGTACCTCACCCCCAGCTCATGGTCTAAAGGGCTGTAGTAATACTCACCCTCCTGTAATACCCAATGACATGGACCATGTACAGTCGGCACCTCACCCCCAGCTCATGGTCTTCAAGGCTGTAGTAATACCCACCCTCCTGTTTGGCCCAGAGACATGGACCATGTACAGTAGGTACCTCACCCCCAGCTCATGGTCTACTGGGCTTTTGTAATACCACCCTCCTGTATGGCCCAGAAACATGGACCATGTACAGTAGACACCTCACCCCCAGCTCATGGTCTACAGGGCTGTAGTAATACCCACCCTCCTGTACGGCCCAGAGACATGGACCGTGTACAGTAGGTACCTCACCCCCAGCTCATGGTCTACAGGGCTGTAGTAATACCAACACTCTACTGAGGCCCAGAGACATGGACCATGTACAGTAGACACCTCACCCTCAGCTCATGGTCTACAGGGCTGTAGTAATACCCACCCTCTTGTATGGCCCAGAGACATGGACCATGTACAGTAGGTCCCTCACCCCCAACTCATGGTCTACAGGGCTGCAGTAAAACCCAAGCCTCCTGTATGGCCCAGAGATATGGACCGTGTACAGTAGGTACCTCACACCCAGCTCATGGTCTACAAGGCTGTAGTAATACCCACCATCCTGTATGACCCAGAGACATGGACCATGTACAGTAGGTATCTCACCCCCAGCTCATGGTCGACAGGGCTGCAGTAATACCAACCCTCCTGGATAGCCCAGAGACACGGACCATGTACAGTAGGTACCTCACCCCCAGCTCATGGTCGAAAGGGCTTTAGTAATACCCACACTCCTGTATGGCCCAGAAACATGGACCTTTTACAGTAGGTACCTCACCTCCAGCTCATGGTCTACAGGGCTGCAGTAAAACCCACCCTCCTGTATGGCCTAGAGTTATGGACCGTGTACAGTAGGTACCTCACCCCCAGCTCATGGTCTACAAGGCTGTAGTAATACCCACCCTCCTGTATGGCCCAGAGACATGGACCGTGTACAGTAGGTACCTCACCCCCAGCTCATTGTCTATAGGGCTGTAGTAATACCCACCCTCCTATATAGCCCAGAGACACGGACCATGTACAGTAGCTACCTCACCCCCAGATCAAGGTCTACAGGCCTGTAGTAATCCCCACCCTTCTGTACGGCCCAGAGATATGGACTGTGTACAGTAGGTACCTCACCCCCAGCTCATTGTCTATAGGGCTTTAAAATACCCACCCTCCTGTATGACCCAGAGACATGGACCATGTACAGTAGGTACCTCACCCCCAGCTCATGGTCCACAGGCCTGTAGTAATCCCCACCCTTCTGTACGGCCCAGAGACATGGACCGTGTACAGTAGGTACCTCATTCCCAGTTCATGGTCTGCAGGGCTGTAGTAATACCCACCCTCCTGTATGGCTCAGAGAAATGGACCGTATACAGTAGGTACCTCACCCCCAGCTCATGGTCTACAGGTCTATAGTAATACCCACCATCTTGTATGGCCCAGAGACATGGACCATGTACAGTAGGTACCTCACCCCCAGCTCATGGTCTGCAGGGCTGCAGTAAAACCCACCCTCCTGTATGGCCCAGAGATATGGACCGTGTACAGTAGGTACCTCACCCCCAGCTCATGGTCTACAAGGCTGTAGTAATACCCACCATCCTGTATGACCCAGAGACATGGACCATGTGCAGTAGGTACCTCACCCCCAGCTCATGGTCTGCAGGGCTGTTTTAATACCCACCCTCCTGTATGGCCCAGAGACATGGACCGTGTACAGTAAGAAGCTCACCCCCAGCTCATGGACTACAGGGTTATATTAATACACACCTTCCTGTATGGCCCAGAGACATGGACCATGTACAGTAGGTACCTCACCCCCAGCTCATGGTCTACAGCGCTACAGTAATACCCACCCTCCTGTATGGCCCAGAAACATGGACCGTGTACAGTAGGTTCCTCACCCCCAGCTCATGGTCTACAGGGCTGTAGTAATACCCACCCTCCTGTATGGCCCAGAGACATGGACAGTGTATAGTAGACACTTCACCACCAGCTCATGGTCTACAGGGCTATAGTAATACCCACCCTCCTGTATGACCCAGAGACATGGACCATGTACAGTAGGTACCTCACCCCCAGCTCATGGTCTAAAGGGCTGTAGTAATACTCACCCTCCTGTAATACCCAATGACATGGACCATGTACAGTCGGCACCTCACCCCCAGCTCATGGTCTTCAAGGCTGTAGTAATACCCACCCTCCTGTTTGGCCCAGAGACATGGACCATGTACAGTAGACACCTCACCCCCTGCTCATGGTCTTCAGGGCTGTAGTAATACCCACCCTCTTGTATGGCCCAGAGACATGGACCATGTACAGTAGGTCCCTCACCCCAAACTCATGGTCTACAGGGCTGCAGTAAAACCCACCCTCCTGTATGGCCCAGAGATATGGACCGTGTACAGTAGGTACCTCACACCCAGCTCATGGTCTACAAGGCTGTAGTAATACCCACCATCCTGTATAGCCCAGAGACACGGACCATGTACAGTAGGTACCTCATCCCCAACTCATGGTCGAAAGGGCTTTAGTAATACCCACACTCCTGTATGGCCCAGAGACATGGACCTTTTACAGTAGGTACCTCACCTCCAGCTCATGGTCGACAGGGCTATAGTAATACCCATCCTCCTGTATGGCCCAGAGACATGGACCATGTACAGTAGGTACCTCACCCCCAACTCATGGTCTACAGGGCTGTAGTAATACCCACACTCCTGTAATGCCCAGAGACATGGACCATGTACATTGGTACCTAAACCCCAGCTCATGGTCTACAGGGCTGTAGTAATACCCACCCTCCTGGATGGCCCACAGACATGGACCGTGTACAGTAGGTACATCACCCCCAGCTCATGGTCTACAGGGCTGTCGTAATACACACCCTCCTGTATAGCCCAGAGACATGGACCATGTACAGTAGGTTCCTCACCCCCAGCTCATGGTCTTCAAGGCTGTAGTAATACCCACCCTCCTATTTGGCCCAGAGACATGGACCATGTACAGTAGGTACCTCACCCCCAGCTCATGGTCTACTGGGCTGTAGTAATACCCACCCTCCTGTACGGCCCAGAAACATGGACCATGTACTGTAGGTACCTCACTCGCAGCTCATGGTCTAGAGGGCTGTAGTAATACCCACCCTCCTGTACGGCCCAGAGACATGGACCGTGTACAGTAGGTACCTCACCCCCCGTTCATGCTCTACAGGGCTGTAGTAATACCCACCCTCCTGTATGGCCCAGAGAAATGGACCGTATACAGTAGGGACCTCACCCCCAGCTCATGGTCTACAGGGCTACAGTAATACCCACCCTCCTGTATGGCCCAGAAACATGGACCGTGTACAGTAGGTTCCTCACCCCCAGCTCATGGTCTACAGGGCTGTAGTAATACCCACACTCCTGTATGGCCCAGAGACATGGACAGTGTATAGTAGACACTTCACCACCAGCTCATGGTCTACAGGGCTATAGTAATACCCACCCTCCTGTATGACCCAGAGACATGGACCATGTACAGTAGGTACCTCACCCCCAGCTCATGGTCTACAGGGCTGTAGTAATACCAACACTCTAATAAGGCCCAGTGACATGGACCGTGTACAGTAGTCACCTCACCCCCAGCTCATGGTCTACAGGGCTGTAGTAATACCCACCCTCCTGTATGGCCCAGAGATATGGACCGTGTACAGTAGGTACCTCACACCCAGCTCATGGTCTACAAGGCTGTAGTAATACCCACCATCCTGTATGACCCAGAGACATGGACCATGTACAGTAGGTATCTCACCCCCAGCTCATGGTCGACAGGGCTGCAGTAATACCAACCCTCCTGTATAGCCCAGAGACACGGACCATGTACAGTAGGTACCTCACCCCCAGCTCATGGTCGAAAGGGCTTTAGTAATACCCACCCTCCTGTATGGCCCAGAGACATGGACCTTTTACAGTAGGTACCTCACCTCCAGCTCATGGTCTACAGGGCTATAGTAATACCCACCCTCCTGTATGGCCCAGAGATACGGACCATGTAGAGTAGGTACCTCACCCCCAGCTCATGGCCTACAGGGCTGTAGTAATACCCACCCTCCTGTGTGGCCCAGAGACATGGACCATGTACAGTAGGTACCTCACCTCCAACTCAAGGTCTACAGGGCTGTAGTAATACCCACACTCCTGTAATGCCCAGAGACATGGACCATGTACAGTAGGTACCTAACCCCCAGCTCATGGTCTACAGGGCTGTAGTAATACCCACCCTCCTGGATGGCCCACAGACATGGACCGTGTACAGTAGGTACCTCACCCCCAGCTCATGGTCTACAGGGCTGTCCTAATACACACCCTCCTGTATAGCCCAGAGACATGGACCATGTACAGTAGGTTCCTCACCCCCAGCTCATGGTCTTCAAGGCTGTAGTAATACCCACCCTCCTGTTTGGCCCAGAGACATGGACCATGTACAGTAGGCACCTCACCCCCAGCTCATGGTCTACTGGGCTGTAGTAATACCCACCCTCCTGTATGGCCCAGAAACATGGACCATGTACAGTAGACACCTCACCCCCAGCTCATGGTCTACAGGGCTGTAGTAATACCCACCCTCCTGTTTGGCCCAGAGACATTTACCATGTACAGTAGGTACCTCACCCCCAGCTCATGGTCTACTGGGCTGTAGTAATACCCACCCTCCTGTATGGCCAGAAACATGGACCATGTACAGTAGACACCTCACCCCCAGCTCATGGTCTACAGGGCTGTAGTAAAACCCACCCTCCTGTACGGCCCAGAGACATGGACCGTGTACAGTAGGTACCTCACCCCCAGATCATGGTCTAAAGGGCTGTAGTAATACCCAGCCTCCTGTATGGCCCAGAGACATGGACCGTGTTCAGTAGGTACCTCACCCCCAGCTCATGGTCTACAGGGCTGTAGTAATACCAACCCTCTACTAAGGCCCAGAAACATGGACCGTGTGCTTAGGTACCTCACCCCCAGCTCATGGTCGACAGGGCTTTAGTAATACCCACCCTCCGGTGTGGCCCAGAGACATGGACCTTTTACAGTAGGTACCTCACCTCCAGCTCATGGTCTACAGGGCTATAGTAATACCCACCCTCCTGTATGGCCCAGAGATACGGACCATGTAGAGTAGGTACCTCACCCCCAGCTCATGGTCTACAGGGCTGTAGTAATACCCACCCTCCTGTGTGGCCCAGAGACATGGCCCATGTACAGTAGGTACCTCACCCCCAACTCATGGTCTACAGGGCTGTAGTAACACCCACCCTCCTGTATAGCCCAGAGACATGGACCATGTACAGTAGGTACCTCACCCCCAGCTCATGGTCTAAAGGGCTTTAGTAATACCCACCCTACTGTACGACCCAGAGACATGGACCATGTGCAGTAGGTACCTCACCCCCAGCTCATGGTCTACAGGGCTGTAGTAATACCCACCCTCCTGTATGGCCCAGAGACATGGACCGTGTAAAGTAGGTACCTCACTCCCAGCTCATGGTCTACAGAGCTACAGTAATACACACCCTCCTGTATGGCCCAGAAACATGGACCATGTACTGTAGGTACCTCACTCGCAGCTCATGGTGTAGAGGGCTGTCGTAATACCCACCCTCCTGTACGGCCCAGAGACATGGACCGTGTACAGTAGGTACCTCACCCCCAGTTCATGGTCTACAGGGCTGTAGTAATACCCACCCTCCTGTATGGCCCAGAGAAATGGACCGTATACAGTAGGTACCTCACCCCCAGCTCATGGTCTACAGGGCTATAGTAATACCCAACCTCTTGTATGGCCCAGAGACATGGACCATGTACAGTATGTAACTCACCCCCAGCTCATGGTCTACAGGGCTGCAGTAAAACCCACCCTCCTGTATGGCCCAGAGATATGGACCGTGTACAGTAGGTACCTCACCCCCAGTTCATGGTCTACAAGGCTGTAGTAATACCCACCCTCCTGTATGGCCCAGAGACATGGACCGTGTACAGTAGGTACCTCACCCCCAGCTCATGGTCTAAAGGGCTTTAGTAATACACACTCTCCTGTATGACCCAGAGACATGGACCATGTACAGTAGGTACATCACCCCCAGCTCATGGTCTGCAGGGCTGTAGTAATCCCCACCCTTCTGTACGGCCCAGAGACATGGACCGTGTACAGTAGGTACCTCATCCCCAGTTCATGGTCTGCAGGGCTGTAGTAATACCCACCCTCCTGTATGGCTCAGAGAAATGGACCGTATACAGTAGGTACCTCACCCCCAGCTCATGGTCTACAGGTCTATAGTAATACCCACCATCTTGTATGGCCCAGAGACATGGACCATGTACAGTAGGTACCTCACCCCCAGCTCATGGTCTGCAGGGCTGCAGTAAAACCCACCCTCCTGTATGGCCCAGAGATATGGACCGTGTACAGTAGGTACCTCACCCCCAGCTCATGGTCTACAAGGCTGTAGTAATACCCACCATCCTGTATGACCCAGAGACATGGACCATGTGCAGTAGGTACCTCACCCCCAGCTCATGGTCTGCAGGGCTGTTTTAATACCCACCCTCCTGTATGGCCCAGAGACATGGACCGTGTACAGTAAGAAGCTCACCCCCAGCTCATGGACTACAGGGTTATATTAATACACACCTTCCTGTATGGCCCAGAGACATGGACCATGTACAGTAGGTACCTCACCCCCAGCTCATGGTCTACAGGGCTACAGTAATACCCACCCTCCTGTATGGCCCAGAAACATGGACCGTGTACAGTAGGTTCCTCACCCCCAGCTCATGGTCTACAGGGCTGTAGTAATACCCACCCTCCTGTATGGCCCAGAGACATGGACAGTGTATAGTAGACACTTCACCACCAGCTCATGGTCTACAGGGCTATAGTAATACCCACCCTCCTGTATGACCCAGAGACATGGACCATGTACAGTAGGTACCTCACCCCCAGCTCATGGTCTAAAGGGCTGTAGTAATACTCACCCTCCTGTAATACCCAATGACATGGACCATGTACAGTCGGCACCTCACCCCCAGCTCATGGTCTTCAAGGCTGTAGTAATACCCACCCTCCTGTTTGGCCCAGAGACATGGACCATGTACAGTAGGTACCTCACCCCCAGCTCATGGTCTACTGGGCTTTTGTAATACCCACCCTCCTGTATGGCCCAGAAACATGGACCATGTACAGTAGACACCTCACCCCCAGCTCATGGTCTACAGGGCTGTAGTAATACCCACCCTCCTGTACGGCCCAGAGACATGGACCGTGCACAGTAGGTACCTCACCCCCAGCTCATGGTCTACAGGGCTGTAGTAATACCAACACTCTACTAAGGCCCAGAGACATGGACCGTGTACAGTAGACACCTCACCCCCAGCTCATGGTCTACAGGGCTGTAGTAATACCCACCCTCTTGTATGGCCCAGAGACATGGACCATGTACAGTAGGTCCCTCACCCCAAACTCATGGTCTACAGGGCTGCAGTAAAATCACCCTCCTGTATGGCCCAGAGATATGGACCGTGTACAGTAGGTACCTCACACCCAGCTCATGGTCTACAAGGCTGTAGTAATACCCACCATTCTGTATAGCCCAGAGACACGGACCATGTACAGTAGGTACCTCACCCCCAACTCATGGTCGAAAGGGCTTTAGTAATACCCACACTCCTGTATGACCCAGAGACATGGACCTTTTACAGTAGGTACCTCACCTCCAGCTCATGGTCGACAGGGCTATAGTAATACCCATCCTCCTGGATGGCCCAGAGACATGGACCATGTACAGTAGGTACCTCACCCCCAACTCATGGTCTACAGGGCTGTAGTAATACCCACACTCCTGTAATGCCCAGAGACATGGACCATGTACATTGGTACCTAACCCCCAGCTCATGGTCTACAGGGCTGTAGTAATACCCACCCTCCTGGATGGCCCACAGACATGGACCGTGTACAGTAGGTACCTCACCCCCAGCTCATGGTCTACAGGGCTGTCGTAATACACACCCTCCTGTATAGCCCAGAGACATGGACCATGTACAGTAGGTTCCTCACCCCCAGCTCATGGTCTTCAAGGCTGTAGTAATACCCACCCTCCTATTTGGCCCAGAGACATGGACCATGTACAGTAGGTACCTCACCCCCAGCTCATGGTCTACTGGGCTGTAGTAATACCCACCCTCCTGTACGGCCCAGAAACATGGACCATGTACTGCAGGTACCTCACTCGCAGCTCATGGTCTAGAGGGCTGTAGTAATACCCACCCTCCTGTACGGCCCAGAGACATGGACCGTGTACAGTAGGTACCTCACCCCCAGTTCATGCTCTACAGGGCTGTAGTAATACCCACCCTCCTGTATGGCCCAGAGAAATGGACCGTATACAGTAGGGATCTCACCCCCAGCTCATGGTCTACAGGGCTACAGTAATACCCACCCTCCTGTATGGCCCAGAAACATGGACCGTGTACAGTAGGTTCCTCACCCCCAGCTCATGGTCTACAGGGCTGTAGTAATACCCACACTCCTGTATGGTCCAGAGACATGGACAGTGTATAGTAGACACTTCACCACCAGCTCATGGTCTACAGGGCTATAGTAATACCCACCCTCCTGTACGGCCCAGAGACATGGACCGTGTACAGTAGGTACCTCACCCCCAGCTCATGGTCTACAAGGCTGTAGTAACACCCACCATCCTGTATGACCCAGAGACATGGACCATGTACAGTAGGTACCTCACCCCCAGCTCATGGTCTACTGGGCTTTTGTAATACCCACCCTCCTGTATGGCCCAGAGATATGGACCGTGTACAGTAGGTACCTCACACCCAGCTCATGGTCTACAGGGCTGTAGTAATACCAACACTCTACTAAGGCCCAGTGACATGGACCGTGTACAGTAGACACCTCACCCCCAGCTCATGGTCTACAGGGCTGTAGTAATACCCACCCTCCTGTATGGCCCAGAGATATGGACCGTGTACAGTAGGTACCTCACACCCAGCTCATGGTCTACAAGGCTGTAGTAACACCCACCATCCTGTATGACCCAGAGACATGGACCATGTACAGTAGGTATCTCACCCCCAGCTCATGGTCGACAGGGCTGCAGTAATACCAACCCTCCTGTATAGCCCAGAGACACGGACCATGTACAGTAGATACCTCACCCCCAGCTCATGGTCGAAAGGGCTTTAGTAATACCCACCCTCCTGTATGGCCCAGAGACATGGACCTTTTACAGTAGGTACCTCACCTCCAGCTCATGGTCTACAGGGCTATAGTAATACCCACCCTCCTGTATGGCCCAGAGATACGGACCATGTAGAGTAGGTACCTCACCCCCAGCTCATGGCCTACAGGGCTGTAGTAATACCCACCCTCCTGTGTGGCCCAGAGACATGGACCATGTACAGTAGGTACCTCACCTCCAACTCAAGGTCTACAGGGCTGTAGTAATACCCACACTCCTGTAATGCCCAGAGACATGGACCATGTACAGTAGGTACCTAACCCCCAGCTCATGGTCTACAGGGCTGTAGTAATACCCACCCTCCTGGAAGGCCCACAGACATGGACCGTGTACAGTAGGTACCTCACCCCCAGCTCATGGTCTACAGGGCTGTCCTAATACACACCCTCCTGTATAGCCCAGAGACATGGACCATGTACAGTAGGTTCCTCACCCCCAGCTCATGGTCTACTGGGCTGTAGTAATACCCACCCTCCTGTATGGCCCAGAAACATGGACCATGTACAGTAGACACCTCACCCCCAGCTCATGGTCTACAGGGCTGTAGTAATACCCACCCTCCTGTTTGGCCCAGAGACATTTACCATGTACAGTAGGTACCTCACCCCCAGCTCATGGTCTACTGGGCTGTAGTAATACCCACCCTCCTGTATGGCCAGAAACATGGACCATGTACAGTAGACACCTCACCCCCAGCTCATGGTCTACAGGGCTGTAGTAATACCCACCCTCCTGTACGGCCCAGAGACATGGACCGTGTACAGTAGGTACCTCACCCCCAGATCATGGTCGAAAGGGCTGTAGTAATACCCAGCCTCCTGTATGGCCCAGAGACATGGACCGTGTTCAGTAGGTACCTCACCCCCAGCTCATGGTCTACAGGGCTGTAGTAATACCAACCCTCTACTAAGGCCCAGAAACATGGACCGTGTGCTTAGGTACCTCACCCCCAGCTCATGGTCGACAGGGCTTTAGTAATACCCACCCTCCGGTGTGGCCCAGAGACATGGACCTTTTACAGTAGGTACCTCACCTCCAGCTCATGGTCTACAGGGCTATAGTAATACCCACCCTCCTGTATGGTCCAGAGATACGGACCATGTAGAGTAGGTACCTCACCCCCAGCTCATGGTCTACAGGGCTGTAGTAATACCCACCCTCCTGTGTGGCCCAGAGACATGGCCCATGTACAGTAGGTACCTCACCCCCAACTCATGGTCTACAGGGCTGTAGTAACACCCACCCTCCTGTATAGCCCAGAGACATGGACCATGTACAGTAGGTACCTCACCCCCAGCTCATGGTCTAAAGGGCTTTAGTAATACCCACCCTACTGTACGACCCAGAGACATGGACCATGTGCAGTAGGTACCTCACCCCCAGCTCATGGTCTACAGGGCTGTAGTAATACCCACCCTCCTGTATGGCCCAGAGACATGGACCGTGTAAAGTAGGTACCTCACTCCCAGCTCATGGTCTACAGAGCTACAGTAATACACACCCTCCTGTATGGCCCAGAAACATGGACCATGTACTGTAGGTACCTCACTCGCAGCTCATGGTGTAGAGGGCTGTCGTAATACCCACCCTCCTGTACGGCCCAGAGACATGGACCGTGTACAGTAGGTACCTCACCCCCAGTTCATGGTCTACAGGGCTGTAGTAATACCCACCCTCCTGTATGGCCCAGAGAAATGGACCGTATACAGTAGGTACCTCACCCCCAGCTCATGGTCTACAGGGCTATAGTAATACCCAACCTCTTGTATGGCCCAGAGACATGGACCATGTACAGTAGGTAACTCACCCCCAGCTCATGGTCTACAGGGCTGCAGTAAAACCCACCCTCCTGTATGGCCCAGAGATATGGACCGTGTACAGTAGGTACCTCACCCCCAGTTCATGGTCTACAAGGCTGTAGTAATACCCACCCTCCTGTATGGCCCAGAGACATGGACCGTGTACAGTAGGTACCTCACCCCCAGCTCATGGTCTAAAGGGCTTTAGTAATACACACTCTCCTGTATGACCCAGAGACATGGACCATGTACAGTAGGTACATCACCCCCAGCTCATGGTCTGCAGGGCTGTAGTAATACCCACCCTCCTGTATGGCCCAGAGACATGGACCGTATACAGTAAGTACCTCACCCCCAGCTCATGCTCTACAGGGCTATAGTAATGCGCACCTTCCTGTATGTCCCAGAGACATGGACCATGTACAGTAGAGACCAAACCCCCATCTCATGGTCTACAGGGCTACAGTAATACCCACCCTCCTGTATGACCCAGAGACATGGACCATGTACAGTAGGTACCTCACCCCCAGCTCATGGTCTAAAGGGCTGTAGTAATACCAACCCTCTACTAAGGCCCAGAGACATGGACCGTGTACTTAGGTATCTCACCCCCAGCTCATGGTCGACAGGGCTGCAGTAATACCAACCCTCCTGTATAGCCCAGAGACACGGACCATGTAGAGTAGGTACCTCACGCCCAGCTCATGGTCGACAGGGCTGTAGTAATACCCACCCTGCTGTATGGCTCAGAGACATGGACCATGTACAGTAGGTACCTCACCCCCAACTCATGTTCTACAGGGCTGTAGTAATACCCACACTCCTGTATGGCCCAGAGACATGGACTATGTACAGAAGGTACCTCACCCCCAGCTCATGGTCTACAGGGCTGTAGTAATACCCACCCTCCTGGATGGCCCACAGACATGGACCGTGTACAGTAGGTACCTCACCCCCAGCTCATGGTCTAAAGGGCTTTAGTAATACCCACCCTACTGTACGACCCAGAGACATGGACCATGTGCAGTAGGTACCTCACCCCCAGCTCATGGTCTACAGGGCTGTAGTAATACCCACCCTCCTGTATGGCCCAGAGACATGGACCGTGTAAAGTAGGTACCTCACTCCCAGCTCATGGTCTACAGAGCTACAGTAATACACACCCTCCTGTATGGCCCAGAAACATGGACCATGTACTGTAGGTACCTCACTCGCAGCTCATGGTGTAGAGGGCTGTCGTAATACCCACCCTCCTGTACGGCCCAGAGACATGGACCGTGTACAGTAGGTACCTCACCCCCAGTTCATGGTCTACAGGGCTGTAGTAATACCCACCCTCCTGTATGGCCCAGAGAAATGGACCGTATACAGTAGGTACCTCACCCCCAGCTCATGGTCTACAGGGCTATAGTAATACCCAACCTCTTGTATGGCCCAGAGACATGGACCATGTACAGTAGGTAACTCACCCCCAGCTCATGGTCTACAGGGCTGCAGTAAAACCCACCCTCCTGTATGGCCCAGAGATATGGACCGTGTACAGTAGGTACCTCACCCCCAGTTCATGGTCTACAAGGCTGTAGTAATACCCACCCTCCTGTATGGCCCAGAGACATGGACCGTGTACAGTAGGTACCTCACCCCCAGCTCATGGTCTAAAGGGCTTTAGTAATACACACTCTCCTGTATGACCCAGAGACATGGACCATGTACAGTAGGTACATCACCCCCAGCTCATGGTCTGCAGGGCTGTAGTAATACCCACCCTCCTGTATGGCCCAGAGACATGGACCGTATACAGTAAGTACCTCACCCCCAGCTCATGCTCTACAGGGCTATAGTAATGCGCACCTTCCTGTATGTCCCAGAGACATGGACCATGTACAGTAGAGACCAAACCCCCATCTCATGGTCTACAGGGCTACAGTAATACCCACCCTCCTGTATGACCCAGAGACATGGACCATGTACAGTAGGTACCTCACCCCCAGCTCATGGTCTAAAGGGCTGTAGTAATACCAACCCTCTACTGAGGCCCAGAGACATGGACCGTGTACTTAGGTATCTCACCCCCAGCTCATGGTCGACAGGGCTGCAGTAATACCAACCCTCCTGTATAGCCCAGAGACACGGACCATGTAGAGTAGGTACCTCACGCCCAGCTCATGGTCGACAGGGCTGTAGTAATACCCACCCTGCTGTATGGCTCAGAGACATGGACCATGTACAGTAGGTACCTCACCCCCAACTCATGTTCTACAGGGCTGTAGTAATACCCACACTCCTGTATGGCCCAGAGACATGGACTATGTACAGAAGGTACCTCACCCCCAGCTCATGGTCTACAGGGCTGTAGTAATACCCACCCTCCTGGATGGCCCACAGACATGGACCGTGTACAGTAGGTACCTCACCCCCAGCACATGGTCTACAGGGCTGTCGTAATACCCACCCTCCTGTAGAGCCCAGAGACATGGACCATGTACAGTAGGTACCTCACCCCCAGCTCATGGTCTTCAAGGCTGTAGTAATACCCACCCTCCTGTTTGACCCAGAGACATGGACCGTGTACAGTAGGTACCTCACCCCCAGCTCATGGTCTACAGTGCTGTAGTAATACCCACCCTCCTGTATGGCCCAGAGACATGGACCGTGTACAGTAGGTACTTCACCCCCAGCTCATGGTCGACAGGGCTGTAGTAATACCCACTCTCATGTGTAGCCCAGAGACACGGATCATGTACAGTCGGAACCTCACCCCCATCTCATGGTCTTAAGGGCTTTAGTAATACCAACCCTCTGCTAAGGCCCAGAGACATGGACCGTGTACTTAGGTATCTCACCCCCAGCTCATGGTCGACAGGGCTGCAGTAATACCAACCCTCCTGTATAGCCCAGAGACACGGACCATGTACAGTAGGTACCTCACTCCCAGCTCATGGTCGAAAGGGCTTTAGTAATACCCACCCTCCTCTATGGCCCAGAGACATGGACCTTTTACAGTCGGTACCTCACCTCCAGCTCATGGTCTACAGGGCTATAGTAATCCCCACCCTCCTGTATGGCCCAAAGACACGGACCGAGTACAGTAGGTACCTCACCCCCAACTCATGTTCTACAGGGCTGTAGTAATACTCACCCTCCTGTATGACCCAGAGACACGGACCATGTACAGTAGGTACCTCACCCCAAGCTCATGGTCTACAGGGCTGCAGTAATACCCACGCTCTTGTACGGCCCAGAAACATAGACCATGTACAGTAGACACTTCACCCCCAGGTCAAGGTCTACAGGGCTGTAGTAATACCCACCCTCCTGTCTGGCCCAGGGAAACGGACCATGTACAGTAGGTACCTCACCCCCAGCTCATGGTCTCAAGGGCTTTAGTAATACCCACCCTCCTGTATGACCCAGAGACATGAACCATGCACAGTAGGTACCTCACACCCAGATCATGGTCTACAGGGCTGTAGTAATATCCACCCTCCTGTATGGCCCAGAGACATGGACCGTGTACAGTAAGTACCTCACCCCCAGCTCATGGTCTACAGGGCTATAGTAATACCCACCCTCCTATATGGCCCAGAGACATGGACCGTGTACAGTAAGTAACTCACCCCCAGCTCATGGTCTACAGGGCTATAGTAATACCGAACCTCCTGTGTGGCCCAGAGACATGGACCGTGTACAGTAGACACCTCACCCGCAGCTCATGGTCTACAGGGCTATAGTAATACCCACCCTCCTGTATGACCAAGAGACATGGACCATGTAAAGTAGCTACCTCACCCCCAGCTCATGGTCTACAGGGTTGTAGTAATACCCACGCTCTTGTACGGCGCAGAAACATGGACCATGTACAGAAGACACCTCACACCCAGCTCATGGTCTACAGGGCTGTAGTAATACCCACCCTCCTGTATGTCCCAGAGACATGGACCATGTACAGTAGACACCTCACCCCCAGCTCATGGTCTTCAAAGCTGTAGTAATACCCACCCTACTGTATGGCCCAGAGACATGGACCGTGTACAGTAAGTACCTCACCCCCAGCTCATGGTCTACAGGGCTATAGTAATACCCAACCTCCTGTATGGCTCGGAGACATGGACCGTGTACAGTAGGCACCTCACCCCCAGCTCATGGCCAACAGGGCTGTAGTAATATACACCCTCCTGCATGGCCCAGAGACATGGACCATGTGCAGCAGACACCTCACTCCCAGCTCAAAGTCTATAGGGCTGTATTAATTCCCACCTTCCTGTATGGCCCAGAGACATGGACCATGTACAGTAGGTACCTCACCCCCAGCTCATGGTCTACAGGGCTATAGTAATACCCACCCTCCTGTATGGCCCAGAGACATGGACCGTGTACAGTAGACACCTCACCCCCAGCTCCTTGTCTGCAGGGCGATAGTAATAGCCACCCTCCTGTATGACCCAGAGACATGGACCATGTACAGTAGGTACATCAGCCCCAGCTCATGGTCGACAGGGCTGTAGTAATTCCCACACTCCTGTATGGCCCATAGACATGGACCGTGTACAGTAGGTACCTCACCCCCAGCTCATGGTCTACAGGGCTGTTGTAATTCCCACACTTCTGTATGGCCCATAGACATGGACCGTGTACAGTAGGTACCTCACCCCCAGCTCATGGTCTACAGGGCTATAGTAATACCCAACCTCCTGTATGGCTCAGAGACATTGACCGTGTACATTAAGCACCTCACCCCCAGCTCATGGTCTACAGGTCTGTAGTAACATCCACCCTCCTGGAAAGCCCAGAGACACGGACCATGTACAGTAGGTACCTCACCCCCAGCTCATGGTCTACAGGGCTGTAGTAATACCCACCCTCTTGTATGGCCCAGAGACATGGACCATGTACAGTAGACACCTCACTCCCAGCTGAAAGTCTATAGGGCTATTGTAATACACACCCTCCTGTATGGCACAGAGACATGGAACGTGTACAGTCAGTACATCACCCCCAGCTCATGGTCGACAGGGCTGTAGTAATACCAACCCTCCTGTATGGCCCAGAGACATGGACCGTGTACAGTAGGTACCTCACCCCCAGCTCATGGTCTACAGGGCTGTAGTAATACCCACCCTCCTGTATGGCCCAGACACATGGACCGTGAACAGTAGGTACCTCACCCGCAGCTCATGGTCTACAGGGCTGTAGTAATACCCACCCTCCTGTATGGCCCAGACACATGGACCGTGAACAGTAGGTACCTCACCCCCAGCTCATGGTCTATATTGCTGTAGTAATACCCACCCTCCTGTATGGCCCAGAGACATGGACCGTGTACAGTAGGTATCTCACCCCCAGCACATGGTCTACATGGCTGTAGTAATACCAACACTCTACTATGGCTCAGAGACATGGACCGTGTACAGTAGGTACCTCACCCCCAGATCATGGTCGACAGGGCTGCAGTAATACCAACCCTCCTGTATAGCCCAGAGACACGGACCATGTACAGTAGGTACCTCACCCCCAGCTCATTGTCGAAAGGGCTTTAGTAATACCCACCCTCCTGTATGGCCCAGAGAAATGGACCGTGTACAGTAGGTACCTCACCCCCAGCTCATGGTCTACAGGGCTATAGTAATACCCACCCTCCTGTATGGCCCAGAGACACGGACCATGTACAGTCGGTACCTCACCCCCAGCTCATGGTCTACAGGGCTGTAGTAATACCCACCCTCCTGTATGGCCCAGAGACATGGACCGTGTACAGTAGGTACCTCACCCCCAGCTCATGGTCTGCAGGGCTGTAGTAATACCCACCCTCCTGTGTGGCCCAGAGACATGGACCGTGTACAGTAGGTACCTCACCCCCAGCTCATGGTCTACAGTGCTGTAGTAATACCCACCCTCCTGTGTGGCCCAGAGACATGGACCGTGTACTGTAGACAACTCACCCAGACTCATGGTCTACAGGGCACTCATAATACCCACCCTCCTGTGTGGCCCAGAGACATGGACCGTGTACAGTAGGTACCTCACACCCAGCTCATGCTCTACTGGGCTGTAATAATACCCAACCTCATGTATGGCCCAGAGACATGGACCGTGTACAGCAGGTACCTCACCCCCAGCTCATGGTCTACAGGGCTCTAGTAATCCCCACCCTTCTGTATGGCCCAGAGACATGGACCATGTACAGTCGGTACCTCACCCCCAGCTCATGGTCTGCAGGGATGTAGTAATACCCACCCTCCTGTGTGGCCCAGAGACATGGACCGTGTACAGTAGGTACCTCACCCCCAGCTCATGGTCTACAGGGCTGTAGTAATACCCACCCTCCTGTATGGCCCAGAGAATTGGAACGTGTACAGTAGGTACCTCAACCCCAGCTCATGGTCGACAGGGCTATAGTAATACCCACCCTCCTGTATGGCCCACAGACATGGACCGTATACTGTAGACACCTCACCCAGACTCATGGTCTGCAGGGCTGTAGTAATACCCACCCTCCTGTATGGCCCAGAGACATGGACCATGTACAGTAGACACCTCACCCCCAACTCATGGTCTACAGGGCTGTAGTAATCCCCACCCTCCTGTGTGGCTCAGAGACATTGACCGTGTACATTAAGCACCTCACCCCCAGCTCATGGTCTACAGGTCTGTAGTAACATCCACCCTCCTGGAAAGCCCAGAGACACGGACCATGTACAGTAGGTACCTCACCCCCAGCTCATGGTCTACAGGGCTGTAGTAATACCCACCCTCTTGTATGGCCCAGAGACATGGACCATGTACAGTAGACACCTCACTCCCAGCTCAACGTCTATAGGGCTATTGTAATCCACACCCTCCTGTATGGCACAGAGACATGGAACGTGTACAGTCGGTACATCACCCCCAGCTCATGGTCGACAGGGCTGTAGTAATACCAACCCTCCTGTATGGCCCAGAGACATGGACCGTGTACAGTAGGTACCTCACCCCCAGCTCATGGTCTACAGGGCTGTAGTAATACCCACCCTCCTGTATGGCCCAGACACATGGACCATGTACAGTAGGCACCTCACCCCCAGCTCATGGTCTACAGGGCTGTAGTAATACCCAACCCTCCTGTATGGCCCAGAGACATGGACCGTGTACAGTAGGTACCTCACCCCCAGCTCATGGTCTACAGGGCTGTAGTAATACCCAGCCTCCTGTATGGCCCAGAGACATGGACCGTGTACAGTAGATATCTCACCCCCAGCTCATGGTCTACATGGCTGTAGTAATACCAACCCTCTACTATGGCCCAGAGACATGGACCGTGTACAGTAGGTACCTCACCCCCAGATCATGGTCTACAGGTCTGTAGTAACATCCACCCTCCTGTATAGCCCAGAGACACGGACCATGTACAGTAGGTACCTCACCCCCAGCTCATGGTCTACAGGGCTATAGTAATACCCAACCTCCTGTATGGCTCAGAGACATGTACCATGTACAGTAGGCACCTCACCACCAGCTCATGGTCTACAGGGCTGTAGTAACATCCACCTTCCTGGAAAGCCCTGAGACACGGACCATGTGCAGTTGGTACCTCACCCCCAGCTCATGGTCGACAGGGCTGTAGTAATACCCAACCCTCCTGTATGGCCCAGAGACATGGACCATGTACAGTAGACACCTCACCCCCAGCTCATGGTCGACAGGGCTGTAGTAATACCAACCCTCCTGTATGGCCCAGAGACATGGACCGTGTACAGTAGGTATCTCACCCCCAGCACATGGTCTACATGGCTGTAGTAATACCAACACTCTACTATGGCTCAGAGACATGGACCGTGTACAGTAGGTACCTCACCCCCAGCTCATGGTCGAAAGGGCTTTAGTAATACCCACCCTCCTGTATGGCCCAGAGAAATGGACCGTGTACAGTAGGTACCTCACCCCCAGCTCATGGTCTACAGGGCTATAGTAATACCCACCCTGCTGTATGGCCCAGAGACACGGACCATGTACAGTCGGTACCTCACCCCCAGCTCATGGTCTACAGGGCTGTAGTAATACCCACCCTCCTGTATGGCCCAGAGACATGGACCGTGTACAGTAGGTACCTCACCCCCAGCTCATGGTCTGCAGGGCTGTAGTAATACCCACCCTCCTGTGTGGCCCAGAGACATGGACCGTGTACAGTAGGTACCTCACCCCCAGCTCATGGTCTACAGTGCTGTAGTAATACCCACCCTCCTGTGTGGCCCAGAGACATGGACCGTGTACTGTAGACAACTCACCCAGACTCATGGTCTACAGGGCACTCATAATACCCACCCTCCTGTGTGGCCCAGAGACATGGACCGTGTACAGTAGGTACCTCACACCCAGCTCATGCTCTACTGGGCTGTAGTAATACCCAACCTCATGTATGGCCCAGAGACATGGACCGTGTACAGCAGGTACCTCACCCCCAGCTCATGGTCTACAGGGCTCTAGTAATCCCCACCCTTCTGTATGGCCCAGAGACATGGACCATGTACAGTCGGTACCTCACCCCCAGCTCATGGTCTGCAGGGATGTAGTAATACCCACCCTCCTGTGTGGCCCAGAGACATGGACCGTGTACAGTAGGTACCTCACCCCCAGCTCATGGTCTACAGGGCTGTAGTAATACCCACCCTCCTGTATGGCCCAGAGAATTGGAACGTGTACAGTAGGTACCTCAACCCCAGCTCATGGTCGACAGGGCTAAAGTAATACCCACCCTCCTGTATGGCCCACAGACATGGACCGTATACTGTAGACACCTCACCCAGACTCATGGTCTGCAGGGCTGTAGTAATACCCACCCTCCTGTATGGCCCAGAGACATGGACCATGTACAGTAGACACCTCACCCCCAACTCATGGTCTACAGGGCTGTAGTAATCCCCACCCTCCTGTGTGGCTCAGAGACATTGACCGTGTACATTAAGCACCTCACCCCCAGCTCATGGTCTGCAGGTCTGTAGTAACATCCACCCTCCTGGAAAGCCCAGAGACACGGACCATGTACAGTAGGTAACTCACCCCCAGCTCATGGTCTACAGGGCTGTAGTAATACCCACCCTCTTGTATGGCCCAGAGACATGGACCATGTACAGTAGACACCTCACTCCCAGCTCAAGGTCTATAGGGCTATTGTAATCCACACCCTCCTGTATGGCACAGAGACATGGAACGTGTACAGTCGGTACATCACCCCCAGCTCATGGTCGACAGGGCTGTAGTAATACCAACCCTCCTGTATGGCCCAGAGACATGGACCGTGTACAGTAGGTACCTCACCCCCAGCTCATGGTCTACAGGGCTGTAGTAATACCCACCCTCCTGTATGGTCCAGAGACATGGACCGTGTACAGTAGGTACCTCACCCCCAGCTCATGGTCTATATTGCTGTAGTAATACCCACCCTACTGTGTGGCCCAGAGACATGGATCGTGTACAGTAGGTACCTCACCCCCAGCTCATGGTCTACAGGGCTATCGTAATACCCACCCTCCTGTATGGCCCAGAGACATGGACCATGTACAGTAGGCACCTCACCCCCAGCTCATGGTCTACAGGGCTGTAGTAATACCCAACCCTCCTGTATGGCCCAGAGACATGGACCGTGTACAGTAGGTACCTCACCCCCAGCTCATGGTCTACAGGGCTGTAGTAATACCCAGCCTCCTGTATGGCCCAGAGACATGGACCGTGTACAGTAGATATCTCACCCCCAGCTCATGGTCTTCATGGCTGTAGTAATACCAACCCTCTACTATGGCCCAGAGACATGGACCGTGTACAGTAGGTACCTCACCCCCAGATCATGGTCGACAGGGCTGCAGTAATACCAACCCTCCTGTATAGCCCAGAGACACGGACCATGTACAGTAGGTACCTCACCCCCAGCTCATGGTCGAAAGGGCTTTAGTAATACCCACCCTCCTGTATGGCCCAGAGAAATGGACCGTGTACAGTAGGTACCTCACCCCCAGCTCATGGTCTACAGGGCTATAGTAATACCCACCCTCCTGTATGGCCCAGAGACACGGACCATGTAGAGTAGGTACCTCACCCCCAGCTCATGGTCTACAGGGCTATAGTAATATCCACCCTCCTGTTTGGCCCACAGACATGGACCGTGTACTGTAGACAACTCACCCAGACTCATGGTCTACAGAGCACTCGTAATACCCACCCTCCTGTATAGCCCAGAGACACGGACCATGTACAGTAGGTACCTCACCCCCAGCTCATGGTCTACAGGGCTGTAGTAATCCCCACCCTTCTGTATGGCCCAGAGACATGGACCGTGTACAGTAGGTACCTCACCCCCAGCTCATGGACTACAGGGCTGTAGTAATACCCACCCTCCTGTATGGCCCAGAGAATTGGAACGTGTACAGTAGGTACCTCAACCCCAGCTCATGGTCGACAGGGCTATAGTAATACCCACCCTCCTGTATGGCCCACAGACATGGACCGTATACTGTAGACACCTCACCCAGACTCATGGTCTACAGGGCTGTAGTAATACCCACCCACCTGTATGGCCCAGAGACATGGACCATGTACAGTAGGTCCCTCACCCCCAACTCATGGTCTACAGGGCTGCAGTAAAACCCACCCTCCTGTATGGCCCAGAGACATGGACCGTGTGCAGTAGGTACCTCACCCCCAGCTCATGGTCTACAGGGCTGTAGTAATACTCACCCTCCTGTATGGCCCAGAGACATGGACCGTGTACAGTAGGTACCTCACCCCCAGCTCATGGTCTACAAGGCTGTTGTAATACCCACCCTCCTGTATGACCCAGAGACATGCACCATGTGCCGCAGGTACCACACCCCCAGCTCATTGTTTAAAGGGCTGTAGTAATACCCACCCTCCTATATAGCCCACAGACACGGACCATGTACAGTAGGTACCTCACCCTCAGCTCATGGCCTAAACGGCTTTAGTAATACCCACCCTTATGTATGACCCAGAGACATGGACCATGTACAGTAGGTACCTCACCCACAGCTCATGGTCTACAGGGCTGGAGTAATACCCACCCTCCTGTATGACCCAGAGACATGGACCATGTAGTGTAGGTACCTCACCCCCAGCTCATGGTCTACAGGTCTGTAGTAATACCCACTCTCCTGTATGACCCAGAGACATGGACCATGTGCCGTAGGTACCTCACCCCCAGCTCATGGTCTACAGGGCTGTCGTAATATCCACCCTCCTGTATGGCCCAGAGACATGGACCGTGTACAGTAAGTATCTCACCCCCAGCTCATGGTCTACAGGGCTATAGTAATACGCACCCTCCTGTAGGCCCAGAGACATGGACCATGTACAGTAGAGACCTCACCCCCAGCTCATGGTCTACAGGGCTATAGTCATGCCCACCCTCCTGTATGGCCCAGAGAAATGGACTGTGTGCAGAAGGTCCCTCACCCCCAGCTCATGGTCTACAGGGCTACAGTAATACCCACCCTCCTGTATGGCCCAGAGACATGGACCATGTATTGTAGACACCTCACCCCCAGCTCAAGGTCTACAGGGCTATAGTAATACCCACCCTCCTGTATGGCCCAGAGACATGGACCGTGTACAGTAGACACTTCACCACCAGCTCATGATCCACAGGGCTATCGTAATACCCACCCTCCTGTATGACCCAGAGACATGGACCCTGTACAGTCAACACTTCACCACCAGCTCATGGTCTACAGGGCTATAGTAATACCCACCCTCCTGTATGACCCAGAGACATGGACCATGTACAGTAGGTACCTCACCCCCAGCTCATGGTCTACAAGGCTGTAGTAATACCCACCCTCCTGTATGGCCCAGAGATATGGGCCATGTATAGTAGGTACCTCACCCCCAAATCATGGTCTACAGGGCTGCCGTAAAACCCACCCTCCTGTATGGCCCAGAGACATGGACCGTGTACAGTAGGTACCTCACCCCCAGCTCATGGTCTAAAGGGCTGTAATAATACCCACCCTCCTGTATAGCCCAGAGACACGGACCATGTACAGTTGGTACCTCACCCCCAGCTCATGGTCTACGGGGCAACAGTAATACCCACCCTCCTGTATGGCGCAGAGACATGGACCATGTAGAGTAGGTACCTCACCCCCAGCTCATGGTCTACAGGGCTTTAGTAATACCCACCCTCCTGTATGGCCCAGAGACATGGACCATGTACAGTAGGTACCTCACCCCCAACTCATGGTCTACAGGGCTGCCGTAAAACTCACCCTCCTGTATGGCCCAGAGACATGGACCGTGTACAGTAGGTACCTCACCCCCAGCTCATGGTCTAAAGGGCTGTAATAATACCCACCCTCCTGTATAGCCCAGAGACACGGACCATGTACAGTTGGTACCTCACCCCCAGCTCATGGTCTACGGGGCAACAGTAATACCCACCCTCCTGTGTGGCGCAGAGACATGGACCATGTAGAGTAGGTACCTCACCCCCAGCTCATGGTCTACAGGGCTTTAGTAATACTAACCCTCCTGTATGGCCCAGAGACATGGACCATGTACAGTAGGTACCTCACCCCCAACTCATGGTCTACAGGGCTGCCGTAAAACTCACCCTCCTGTATGGCCCAGAGACATGGACCATGTACAGTAGGTACCTCACCCCCAGCTCATGGTCTAAAGGGCTGTAATAATACCCACCCTCCTGTATAGCCCAGAGACACGGACCATGTACAGTTGGTACCTCACTCCCAGCTCATGGTCTGAAGGGCTGTATTAATACCCACCCTCCTATATAGCCCAGTGACACGGACCATGTACAGTAGGTACCTCACCCCCAGCTCATGGCCTAAACGGCTTTAGTAATACCCACCCTCCTGTATGACCCAGAGACATGGACCATGTACAGTAGGTACCTCACCCCCAGCTCATGGTCTAAAGGGCTGTAATAATACCCAACCTCCTGTATAGCCCAGAGACACGGACCATGTACAGTTGGTACCTCACCCCCAGCTCATGGTCTACGGGGCAACAGTAATACCCACCCTCCTGTATGGCGCAGAGACATGGACCATGTAGAGTAGGTACCTCACCCCCAGCTAATGGTCTACAGGGCTGGAGTAATACCCACCCTCCTGTATGGCCCAGAGACATGGACCATGTACAGTAGGTACCTCACCCCCAACTCATGGTCTACAGGGCTGCCGTAAAACTCACCCTCCTGTATGGCCCAGAGACATGGACCGTGTACAGTAGGTACCTCACCCCCAGCTCATGGTCTAAAGGGCTGTAATAATACCCACCCTCCTGTATAGCCCAGAGACACGGACCATGTACAGTTGGTACCTCACTCCCAGCTCATGGTCTACAGGGCTGCAGTAATACCCACCCTACTATATAGCCCAGTGACACGGACCATGTACAGTAGGTACCTCACCCCCAGCTCATGGCCTAAACGGCTTTAGTAATACCCACCCTCCTGTATGACCCAGAGACATGGACCATGTACAGTAGGTACCTCACCCCCAGCTCATGGTCTACAGGGCTGGAGTAATACCCACCCTCCTGTATGACCCAGAGACATGGACCATGTAGAGTAGGTACCTCTCCCCCAGCTCATGATCTACAGGTCTGTAGTAATACCCACTCTCCTGTATGACCCAGAGACATGGACCATGTGCCGTAGGTACCTCACCCCCAGCTCATGGTCTACAGGGCTGTAGTAATACGAACCCTCCTGTATGGCCCAGAGATATGGACCATGTACAGTAGAGACCTCACCCCCAGCTCATGGTCTACAGGGCTGTAGTAATACCCACCCTCCTGTGTGGCCCAGAGACATGGACCGTGTACTGCAGACAACTCACCCAGACTCATGGTCTACAGGGCACTCGTAATACCCACCCTCCTGTGTGGCCCAGAGACATGGACCGTGTACAGTAGGTACCTCACACCCAGCTCATGCTCTACTGGGCTGTAGTAATACCCAACCTCATGTATGGCCCAGAGACATGGACCGTGTACAGCAGGTACCTCACCCCCAGCTCATGGTCTACAGGGCTCTAGTAATCCCCACCCTTCTGTATGGCCCAGAGACATGGACCATGTACAGTCGGTACCTCACCCCCAGCTCATGGTCTGAAGGGCTGTAGTAATACCCACCCTCCTGTGTGGCCCAGAGACATGGACCGTGTACAGTAGGTACCTCACCCCCAGCTCATGGTCTACAGGGCTGTAGTAATACCCACCCTCCTTTATGGCCCAGAGAATTGGAACGTGTACAGTAGGTACCTCAACCCCAGCTCATGGTCGACAGGGCTATAGTAATACCCACCCTCCTGTATGGCCCACAGACATGGACCGTATACTGTAGACACCTCACCCAGACTCATGGTCTACAGGGCTGTAGTAATACCCACCCTCCTGTATGGCCCAGAGACATGGACCATGTACAGTAGACACCTGACCCCCAACTCATGGTCTACAGGGCTGTAGTAAAACCCACCCTCCTGTATGGCCCAGAGACATGGACCGTGTACAGTAGGTACCTCACCCTCAGCTCATGGTCTTCAGGGCTGTAGTAATCCCCACCCTCCTGTATGGCCCAGAGACATGGACCATGTACAGTAGGTACCTCACCCGCAGCTCATGGTCTACAGGGCTGTTGTAATTCCCACACTCCTGTATGGCCCATAGACATGGACCGTGTACAGTAGGTACCTCACCCCCAGCTCATGGTCTACAGGGCTATAGTAATACCCAACCTCCTGTATGGCTCAGAGACATGGACCATGTACAGTAGACACCTCACTCCCAGCTCAAGGTCTATAGGGCTATTGTAATACACACCCTCCTGTATGGCCCAGAGACATGGACCGTGTACAGTAGGTACCTCACCCCCAGCTCATGGTCTACAGGGCTGTAGTAATACCCACCCTCCTGTATGGCCCAGACACATGGACCGTGAACAGTAGGTACCTCACCCCCAGCTCATGGTCTACAGGGCTGTAGTAATACCCACCCTCCTGTATGGTCCAGAGACATGGACCGTGTACAGTAGGTACCTCACCCCCAGCTCATGGTCTATATTGCTGTAGTAATACCCACCCTACTGTGTGGCCCAGAGACATGGATCGTGTACAGTAGGTACCTCACCCCCAGCTCATGGTCTACAGGGCTGTAGTAATACCCAGCCTCCTGTATGGCCCAGAGACATGGACCGTGTACAGTAGGTATCTCACCCCCAGCTCATGGTCTACATGGCTGTAGTAATACCAACCCTCTACTATGGCCCAGAGACATGGACCGTGTACAGTAGGTACCTCACCCCCAGATCATGGTCGACAGGGCTGCAGTAATACCAACCCTCCTATATAGCCCAGAGACACGGACCATGTACAGTAGGTACCTCACCCCCAGCTCATGGTCGAAAGGGCTTTAGTAATACCCACCCTCCTGTATGTCCCAGAGAAATGGACCGTGTACAGTAGGTACCTCACCCCCAGCTCATGGTCTACAGGGCTATAGTAATACCCACCCTCCTGTATGGCCCAGAGACACGGACCATGTAGAGTAGGTACCTCACCCCCAGCTCATGGTCTACAGGGCTGTAGTAATACCCACCCTCCTGTTTGGCCCAGAGACATGGACCGTGTACAGTAGGTACCTCAGCCCCAGCTCATGGTCAACAGGGCTTCAGTAATACCCACCCTCCTGTGTGGCCCAGAGACATGGACCGTGTACGGTAGGTACCTCACCCCCAGCTCATGGTCTACAGGGCTATAGTAATACCCACCCTCCTGGATGGCCCACAGACATGGACCGTGTACAGTAGGTACCTCACCCCCAGCACATGGTCTACAGGGCTGTCGTAATACCCACCCTCCTGTAGAGCCCAGAGACATGGACCATGTACAGTAGGTACCTCACCCCCAGCTCATGGTCTTCAAGGCTGTAGTAATACCCACCCTCCTGTTTGACCCAGAGACATGGACCGTGTACAGTAGGTACCTCACCCCCAGCTCATGGTCTACAGTGCTGTAGTAATACCCACCCTCCTGTATGGCCCAGAGACATGGACCGTGTACAGTAGGTACTTCACCCCAGCTCATGGTCGACAGGGCTGTAGTAGTACCCACTCTCATGTGTAGCCCAGAGACACGGATCATGTACAGTCGGAACCTCACCCCCATCTCATGGTCTTAAGGGCTTCAGTAATACCAACCCTCTGCTAAGGCCCAGAGACATGGACCGTGTACTTAGGTATCTCACCCCCAGCTCATGGTCGACAGGGCTGCAGTAATACCAACCCTCCTGTATAGCCCAGAGACACGGACCATGTACAGTAGGTACCTCACTCCCAGCTCATGGTCGAAAGGGCTTTAGTAATACCCACCCTCCTCTATGGCCCAGAGACATGGACCTTTTACAGTCGGTACCTCACCTCCAGCTCATGGTCTACAGGGCTATAGTAATCCCCACCCTCCTGTATGGCCCAAAGACACGGACCGAGTACAGTAGGTACCTCACCCCCAACTCATGTTCTACAGGGCTGTAGTAATACTCACCCTCCTGTATGACCCAGAGACACGGACCATGTACAGTAGGTACCTCACCCCAAGCTCATGGTCTACAGGGCTGCAGTAATACCCACGCTCTTGTACGGCCCAGAAACATAGACCATGTACAGTAGACACTTCACCCCCAGGTCAAGGTCTACAGGGCTGTAGTAATACCCACCCTCCTGTCTGGCCCAGGGACATGGAACATGTACAGTAGGTACCTCACCCCCAGCTCATGGTCTAAAGGGCTTTAGTAATACCCACCCTTCTGTACGACCCAGAGACATGGACCATGTACAGTAGGTACCTCACCCCCAGCTAATGGTCTACAGGGCTGTAGTAATACCCACCCTCCTGTGTGGCCCAGAGATATGGACCTTGTACAGTAGGTCCCTCACCTCCAGCTCATGGTCTACAGGGCTATAGTAATACACACCCTACTGTATGGCCCAGAGACATGGACCATGTACAGTAGACACCTCACTCCCAGCTCATGGTCGACAGGGCTATAGTAATACCCATCCTCCTGTATGGCCCAGAGACATGGACCGTGTACAGTAGACACTTCATCACCAGCTCATGGTCTAGAGGGCTATAGTAATACCCACACTCCTGTATGATCCAGCGACATGGGTACCATGTACAGTAGGTACCTCACCCCCAGCTCATGGTCTAAAGGGCTGTAGTAATACCCATCCTCCTGTATGACCCAGAGACATGGACCATGTACAGTAGGTACCTCACTCCCAGCTCATGGTCTACGAGGCTGTAGTAATATCCACCCTCCTGTATGGCCCAGAAACATGGACCATGTACAGTAGACACTTCACCCCCAGCTCATGGTCTACAGGGCTATAGTAATACCCACCCTCCTGTATAGCCCAGAGACACGGACCATGTACAGTAGGTACCTCACCCCCAGCTCATGGTCTCAAGGGCTTTAGTAATACCCACCCTCCTGTATGACCCAGAGACATGAACCATGCACAGTAGGTACCTCACACCCAGATCATGGTCTACAGGGCTGTAGTAATATCCACCCTCCTGTATGGCCCAGAGACATGGACCGTGTACAGTAAGTACCTCACCCCCAGCTCATGGTCTACAGGGCTATAGTAATACCCACCCTCCTATATGGCCCAGAGACATGGACCGTGTACAGTAAGTAACTCACCCCCAGCTCATGGTCTACAGGGCTATAGTAATACCGAACCTCCTGTATGGCCCAGAGACATGGACCGTGTACAGTAGACACCTCACCCGCAGCTCATGGTCTACAGGGCTATAGTAATACCCACCCTCCTGTATGACCAAGAGACATGGACCATGTAAAGTAGCTACCTCACCCCCAGCTCATGGTCTACAGGGTTGTAGTAATACCCACGCTCTTGTACGGCGCAGAAACATGGACCATGTACAGAAGACACCTCACACCCAGCTCATGGTCTACAGGGCTGTAGTAATACCCACCCTCCTGTATGTCCCAGAGACATGGACCATGTACAGTAGACACCTCACCCCCAGCTCATGGTCTTCAAAGCTGTAGTAATACCCACCCTACTGTATGGCCCAGAGACATGGACCGTGTACAGTAAGTACCTCACCCCCAGCTCATGGTCTACAGGGCTATAGTAATACCCAACCTCCTGTATGGCTCGGAGACATGGACCGTGTACAGTAGGCACCTCACCCCCAGCTCATGGCCAACAGGGCTGTAGTAATATACACCCTCCTGCATGGCCCAGAGACATGGACCATGTGCAGTAGACACCTCACTCCCAGCTCAAAGTCTATAGGGCTGTATTAATTCCCACCTTCCTGTATGGCCCAGAGACATGGACCATGTACAGTAGGTACCTCACCCCCAGCTCATGGTCTACAGGGCTATAGTAATACCCACCCTCCTGTATGGCCCAGAGACATGGACCGTGTACAGTAGACACCTCACCCCCAGCTCCTTGTCTGCAGGGCGATAGTAATAGCCACCCTCCTGTATGACCCAGAGACATGGACCATGTACAGTAGGTACATCAGCCCCAGCTCATGGTCGACAGGGCTGTAGTAATTCCCACACTCCTGTATGGCCCATAGACATGGACCGTGTACAGTAGGTACCTCACCCCCAGCTCATGGTCTACAGGGCTGTTGTAATTCCCACACTTCTGTATGGCCCATAGACATGGACCGTGTACAGTAGGTACCTCACCCCCAGCTCATGGTCTACAGGGCTATAGTAATACCCAACCTCCTGTATGGCTCAGAGACATTGACCATGTACATTAAGCACCTCACCCCCAGCTCATGGTCTACAGGTCTGTAGTAACATCCACCCTCCTGGAAAGCCCAGAGACACGGACCATGTACAGTAGGTACCTCACCCCCAGCTCATGGTCTACAGGGCTGTAGTAATACCCACCCTCTTGTATGGCCCAGAGACATGGACCATGTACAGTAGACACCTCACTCCCAGCTCAAGGTCTATAGGGCTATTGTAATACACACCCTCCTGTATGGCACAGAGACATGGAACGTGTACAGTCAGTACATCACCCCCAGCTCATGGTCGACAGGGCTGTAGTAATACCAACCCTCCTGTATGGCCCAGAGACATGGACCGTGTACAGTAGGTACCTCACCCCCAGCTCATGGTCTACAGGGCTGTAGTAATACCCACCCTCCTGTATGGCCCAGACACATGGACCGTGAACAGTAGGTACCTCACCCGCAGCTCATGGTCTACAGGGCTGTATTAATACCCACCCTCCTGTATGGTCCAGAGACATGGACCGTGTACAGTAGGTACCTCACCCCCAGCTCATGGTCTATATTGCTGTAGTAATACCCACCCTACTGTGTGGCCCAGAGACATGGATCGTGTACAGTAGGTACCTCACCCCCAGCTCATGGTCTACAGGGCTATCGTAATACCCACCCTCCTGTATGGCCCAGAGACATGGACCATGTACAGTAGGTACCTCACCCCCAGCTCATGGTCTACAGGGCTATAGTAATACCCAACCTCCTGTATGGCTCAGAGACATGGACCATGTACAGTAGGCACCTCACCACCAGCTCATGGTCTACAGGGCTGTAGTAACATCCACCTTCCTGCAAAGCCCAGAGACACGGACTATGTGCAGTTGGTACCTCACCCCCAGCTCATGGTCTACAGGGCTGTAGTAATACCCAACCCTCCTGTATGGCCCAGAGACATGGACCATGTACAGTAGACACCTCACCCCCAGCTCATGGTCGACAGGGCTGTAGTAATACCAACCCTCCTGTATGGCCCAGAGACATGGACCGTGTACAGTAGGTATCTCACCCCCAGCACATGGTCTACATGGCTGTAGTAATACCAACACTCTACTATGGCTCAGAGACATGGACCGTGTACAGTAGGTACCTCATCCCCAGATCATGGTCGACAGGGCTGCAGTAATACCAACCCTCCTGTATAGCCCAGAGACACGGACCATGTACAGTAGGTACCTCACCCCCAGCTCATGGTCGAAAGGGCTTTAGTAATACCCACCCTCCTGTATGGCCCAGAGAAATGGACCGTGTACAGTAGGTACCTCACCCCCAGCTCATGGTCTACAGGGCTATAGTAATACCCACCCTCCTGTATGGCCCAGAGACACGGACCATGTACAGTCGGTACCTCACCCCCAGCTCATGGTCTACAGGGCGTAGTAATACCCACCCTCCTGTATGGCCCAGAGACATGGACCGTGCACAGTAGGTACCTCACCCCCAGCTCATGGTCTGCAGGGCTGTAGTAATACCCACCCTCCTGTGTGGCCCAGAGACATGGACCGTGTACAGTAGGTACCTCACCCCCAGCTCATGGTCTACAGTGCTGTAGTAATACCCACCCTCCTGTGTGGCCCAGAGACATGGACCGTGTACTGTAGACAACTCACCCAGACTCATGGTCTACAGGGCACTCATAATACCCACCCTCCTGTGTGGCCCAGAGACATGGACCGTGTACAGTAGGTACCTCACACCCAGCTCATGCTCTACTGGGCTGTAGTAATACCCAACCTCATGTATGGCCCAGAGACATGGACCGTGTACAGCAGGTACCTCACCCCCAGCTCATGGTCTACAGGGCTCTAGTAATCCCCACCCTTCTGTATGGCCCAGAGACATGGACCATGTACAGTCGGTACCTCACCCCCAGCTCATGGTCTGCAGGGATGTAGTAATACCCACCCTCCTGTGTGGCCCAGAGACATGGACCGTGTACAGTAGGTACCTCACCCCCAGCTCATGGTCTACAGGGCTGTAGTAATACCCACCCTCCTGTATGGCCCAGAGAATTGGAACGTGTACAGTAGGTACCTCAACCCCAGCTCATGGTCGACAGGGCTATAGTAATACCCACCCTCCTGTATGGCCCACAGACATGGACCGTATACTGTAGACACCTCACCCAGACTCATGGTCTGCAGGGCTGTAGTAATACCCACCCTCCTGTATGGCCCAGAGACATGGACCATGTACAGTAGACACCTCACCCCCAACTCATGGTCTACAGGGCTGTAGTAATCCCCACCCTCCTGTGTGGCTCAGAGACATTGACCGTGTACATTAAGCACCTCACCCCCAGCTCATGGTCTACAGGTCTGTAGTAACATCCACCCTCCTGGAAAGCCCAGAGACACGGACCATGTACAGTAGGTACCTCACCCCCAGCTCATGGTCTACAGGGCTGTAGTAATACCCACCCTCTTGTATGGCCCAGAGACATGGACCATGTACAGTAGACACCTCACTCCCAGCTCAACGTCTATAGGGCTATTGTAATCCACACCCTCCTGTATGGCACAGAGACATGGAACGTGTACAGTCGATACATCACCCCCAGCTCATGGTCGACAGGGCTGTAGTAATACCAACCCTCCTGTATGGCCCAGAGACATGGACCGTGTACAGTAGGTACCTCACCCCCAGCTCATGGTCTACAGGGCTGTAGTAATACCCACCCTCCTGTATGGCCCAGACACATGGACCGTGAACAGTAGGTACCTCACCCCCAGCTCATGGTCTACAGGGCTGTAGTAATACCCACCCTCCTGTATGGTCCAGAGACATGGACCGTGTACAGTAGGTACCTCACCCCCAGCTCATGGTCTATATTGCTGTAGTAATACCCACCCTACTGTGTGGCCCAGAGACATGGATCGTGTACAGTAGGTACCTCACCCCCAGCTCATGGTCTACAGGGCTATCGTAATACCCACCCTCCTGTATGGCCCAGAGACATGGACCATGTACAGTAGGCACCTCACCCCCAGCTCATGGTCTACAGGGCTGTAGTAATACCCAACCCTCCTGTATGGCCCAGAGACATGGACCGTGTACAGTAGGTACCTCACCCCCAGCTCATGGTCTACAGGGCTGTAGTAATACCCAGCCTCCTGTATGGCCCAGAGACATGGACCGTGTACAGTAGATATCTCACCCCCAGCTCATGGTCTACATGGCTGTAGTAATACCAACCCTCTACTATGGCCCAGAGACATGGACCGTGTACAGTAGGTACCTCACCCCCAGATCATGGTCGACAGGGCTGCAGTAATACCAACCCTCCTGTATAGCCCAGAGACACGGACCATGTAGAGTAGGTACCTCACCCCCAGCTCATGGTCGAAAGGGCTTTAGTAATACCCACCCTCCTGTATGGCCCAGAGAAATGGACCGTGTACAGTAGGTACCTCACCCCCAGCTCATGGTCTACAGGGCTATAGTAATACCCACCCTCCTGTATGGCCCAGAGACACGGACCATGTACAGTAGGTACCTCACCCCCAGCTCATGGTCTACAGGGCTATAGTAATACCCAACCTCCTGTATGGCTCAGAGACATGTACCATGTACAGTAGGCACCTCACCACCAGCTCATGGTCTACAGGGCTGTAGTAACATCCACCTTCCTGGAAAGCCCTGAGACACGGACCATGTGCAGTTGGTACCTCACCCCCAGCTCATGGTCGACAGGGCTGTAGTAATACCCAACCCTCCTGTATGGCCCAGAGACATGGACCATGTACAGTAGACACCTCACCCCCAGCTCATGGTCGACAGGGCTGTAGTAATACCAACCCTCCTGTATGGCCCAGAGACATGGACCGTGTACAGTAGGTATCTCACCCCCAGCACATGGTCTACATGGCTGTAGTAATACCAACACTCTACTATGGCTCAGAGACATGGACCGTGTACAGTAGGTACCTCACCCCCAGCTCATGGTCGAAAGGGCTTTAGTAATACCCACCCTCCTGTATGGCCCAGAGAAATGGACCGTGTACAGTAGGTACCTCACCCCCAGCTCATGGTCTACAGGGCTATAGTAATACCCACCCTCCTGTATGGCCCAGAGACACGGACCATGTACAGTCGGTACCTCACCCCCAGCTCATGGTCTACAGGGCTGTAGTAATACCCACCCTCCTGTATGGCCCAGAGACATGGACCGTGTACAGTAGGTACCTCACCCCAAGCTCATGGTCTGCAGGGCTGTAGTAATACCCACCCTCCTGTGTGGCCCAGAGACATGGACCGTGTACAGTAGGTACCTCACCCCCAGCTCATGGTCTACAGTGCTGTAGTAATACCCACCCTCCTGTGTGGCCCAGAGACATGGACCGTGTACTGTAGACAACTCACCCAGACTCATGGTCTACAGGGCACTCATAATACCCACCCTCCTGTGTGGCCCAGAGACATGGACCGTGTACAGTAGGTACCTCACACCCAGCTCATGCTCTACTGGGCTGTAGTAATACCCAACCTCATGTATGGCCCAGAGACATGGACCGTGTACAGCAGGTACCTCACCCCCAGCTCATGGTCTACAGGGCTCTAGTAATCCCCACCCTTCTGTATGGCCCAGAGACATGGACCATGTACAGTCGGTACCTCACCCCCAGCTCATGGTCTGCAGGGATGTAGTAATACCCACCCTCCTGTGTGGCCCAGAGACATGGACCGTGTACAGTAGGTACCTCACCCCCAGCTCATGGTCTACAGGGCTGTAGTAATACCCACCCTCCTGTATGGCCCAGAGAATTGGAACGTGTACAGTAGGTACCTCAACCCCAGCTCATGGTCGACAGGGCTATAGTAATACCCACCCTCCTGTATGGCCCACAGACATGGACCGTATACTGTAGACACCTCACCCAGACTCATGGTCTGCAGGGCTGTAGTAATACCCACCCTCCTGTATGGCCCAGAGACATGGACCATGTACAGTAGACACCTCACCCCCAACTCATGGTCTACAGGGCTGTAGTAATCCCCACCCTCCTGTGTGGCTCAGAGACATTGACCGTGTACATTAAGCACCTCACCCCCAGCTCATGGTCTGCAGGTCTGTAGTAACATCCACCCTCCTGGAAAGCCCAGAGACACGGACCATGTACAGTAGGTACCTCACCCCCAGCTCATGGTCTACAGGGCTGTAGTAATACCCACCCTCTTGTATGGCCCAGAGACATGGACCATGTACAGTAGACACCTCACTCCCAGCTCAAGGTCTATAGGGCTATTGTAATCCACACCCTCCTGTATGGCACAGAGACATGGAACGTGTACAGTCGGTACATCACCCCCAGCTCATGGTCGACAGGGCTGTAGTAATACCAACCCTCCTGTATGGCCCAGAGACATGGACCGTGTACAGTAGGTACCTCACCCCCAGCTCATGGTCTACAGGGCTGTAGTAATACCCACCCTCCTGTATGGTCCAGAGACATGGACCGTGTACAGTAGGTACCTCACCCCCAGCTCATGGTCTATATTGCTGTAGTAATACCCACCCTACTGTGTGGCCCAGAGACATGGATCGTGTACAGTAGGTACCTCACCCCCAGCTCATGGTCTACAGGGCTATCGTAATACCCACCCTCCTGTATGGCCCAGAGACATGGACCATGTACAGTAGACACCTCACCCCCAGCTCATGGTCTACAGGGCTGTAGTAATACCCAACCCTCCTGTATGGCCCAGAGACATGGACCGTGTACAGTAGGTACCTCACCCCCAGCTCATGGTCTACAGGGCTGTAGTAATACCCAGCCTCCTGTATGGCCCAGAGACATGGACCGTGTACAGTAGATATCTCACCCCCAGCTCATGGTCTTCATGGCTGTAGTAATACCAACCCTCTACTATGGCCCAGAGACATGGACCGTGTACAGTAGGTACCTCACCCCCAGATCATGGTCGACAGGGCTGCAGTAATACCAACCCTCCTGTATAGCCCAGAGACACGGACCATGTACAGTAGGTACCTCACCCCCAGCTCATGGTCGAAAGGGCTTTAGTAATACCCACCCTCCTGTATGGCCCAGAGAAATGGACCGTGTACAGTAGGTCCCTCACCCCCAGCTCATGGTCTACAGGGCTATAGTAATACCCACCCTCCTGTATGGCCCAGAGACACGGACCATGTAGAGTAGGTACCTCACCCCCAGCTCATGGTCTACAGGGCTATAGTAATATCCACCCTCCTGTTTGGCCCACAGACATGGACCGTGTACTGTAGACAACTCACCCAGACTCATGGTCTACAGAGCACTCGTAATACCCACCCTCCTGTGTGGCCCAGAGACATGGACCGTGTACAGTAGGTACCTCACACCCAGCTCATGCTCTACTGGGCTGTAGTAATACCCACCCACCTGTATGGCCCAGAGACATGGACCATGTACAGTAGGTCCCTCACCCCCAACTCATGGTCTACAGGGCTGCAGTAAAACCCACCCTCCTGTATGGCCCAGAGACATGGACCGTGTGCAGTAGGTACCTCACCCCCAGCTCATGGTCTACAGGGCTGTAGTAATACTCACCCTCCTGTATGGCCCAGAGACATGGACCGTGTACAGTAGGTACCTCACCCCCAGCTCATGGTCTACAAGGCTGTTGTAATACCCACCCTCCTGTATGACCCAGAGACATGCACCATGTGCCGCAGGTACCACACCCCCAGCTCATTGTTTAAAGGGCTGTAGTAATACCCACCCTCCTATATAGCCCACAGACACGGACCATGTACAGTAGGTACCTCACCCTCAGCTCATGGCCTAAACGGCTTTAGTAATACCCACCCTTATGTATGACCCAGAGACATGGACCATGTACAGTAGGTACCTCACCCACAGCTCATGGTCTACAGGGCTGGAGTAATACCCACCCTCCTGTATGACCCAGAGACATGGACCATGTAGTGTAGGTACCTCACCCCCAGCTCATGGTCTACAGGTCTGTAGTAATACCCACTCTCCTGTATGACCCAGAGACATGGACCATGTGCCGTAGGTACCTCACCCCCAGCTCATGGTCTACAGGGCTGTCGTAATATCCACCCTCCTGTATGGCCCAGAGACATGGACCGTGTACAGTAAGTATCTCACCCCCAGCTCATGGTCTACAGGGCTATAGTAATACGCACCCTCCTGTAGGCCCAGAGACATGGACCATGTACAGTAGAGACCTCACCCCCAGCTCATGGTCTACAGGGCTATAGTCATGCCCACCCTCCTGTATGGCCCAGAGAAATGGACTGTGTGCAGAAGGTCCCTCACCCCCAGCTCATGGTCTACAGGGCTACAGTAATACCCACCCTCCTGTATGGCCCAGAGACACGGACCATGTATTGTAGACACCTCACCCCCAGCTCAAGGTCTACAGGGCTATAGTAATACCCACCCTCCTGTATGGCCCAGAGACATGGACCGTGTACAGTAGACACTTCACCACCAGCTCATGATCCACAGGGCTATCGTAATACCCACCCTCCTGTATGACCCAGAGACATGGACCCTGTACAGTCAACACTTCACCACCAGCTCATGGTCTACAGGGCTATAGTAATACCCACCCTCCTGTATGACCCAGAGACATGGACCATGTACAGTAGGTACCTCACCCCCAGCTCATGGTCTACAAGGCTGTAGTAATACCCACCCTCCTGTATGGCCCAGAGATATGGGCCATGTATAGTAGGTACCTCACCCCCAACTCATGGTCTACAGGGCTGCCGTAAAACCCACCCTCCTGTATGGCCCAGAGACATGGACCGTGTACAGTAGGTACCTCACCCCCAGCTCATGGTCTAAAGGGCTGTAATAATACCCACCCTCCTGTATAGCCCAGAGACACGGACCATGTACAGTTGGTACCTCACCCCCAGCTCATGGTCTACGGGGCAACAGTAATACCCACCCTCCTGTATGGCGCAGAGACATGGACCATGTAGAGTAGGTACCTCACCCCCAGCTCATGGTCTACAGGGCTTTAGTAATACCCACCCTCCTGTATGGCCCAGAGACATGGACCATGTACAGTAGGTACCTCACCCCCAACTCATGGTCTACAGGGCTGCCGTAAAACTCACCCTCCTGTATGGCCCAGAGACATGGACCGTGTACAGTAGGTACCTCACCCCCAGCTCATGGTCTAAAGGGCTGTAATAATACCCACCCTCCTGTATAGCCCAGAGACACGGACCATGTACAGTTGGTACCTCACCCCCAGCTCATGGTCTACGGGGCAACAGTAATACCCACCCTCCTGTGTGGCGCAGAGACATGGACCATGTAGAGTAGGTACCTCACCCCCAGCTCATGGTCTACAGGGCTTTAGTAATACCCACCCTCCTGTATGGCCCAGAGACATGGACCATGTACAGTAGGTACCTCACCCCCAACTCATGGTCTACAGGGCTGCCGTAAAACTCACCCTCCTGTATGGCCCAGAGACATGGACCATGTACAGTAGGTACCTCACCCCCAGCTCATGGTCTAAAGGGCTGTAATAATACCCACCCTCCTGTATAGCCCAGAGACACGGACCATGTACAGTTGGTACCTCACTCCCAGCTCATGGTCTGAAGGGCTGTATTAATACCCACCCTCCTATATAGCCCAGTGACACGGACCATGTACAGTAGGTACCTCACCCCCAGCTCATGGCCTAAACGGCTTTAGTAATACCCACCCTCCTGTATGGCCCAGAGACATGGACCATGTACAGCAGGTACCTCACCCCCAGCTCATGGTCTAAAGGGCTGTAATAATACCCAACCTCCTGTATAGCCCAGAGACACGGACCATGTACAGTTGGTACCTCACCCCCAGCTCATGGTCTACGGGGCAACAGTAATACCCACCCTCCTGTATGGCGCAGAGACATGGACCATGTAGAGTAGGTACCTCACCCCCAGCTCATGGTCTACAGGGCTGGAGTAATACCCACCCTCCTGTATGGCCCAGAGACATGGACCATGTACAGTAGGTACCTCACCCCCAGCTCATGGTCTAAAGGGCTGTAATAATACCCACCCTCCTGTATAGCCCAGAGACACGGACCATGTACAGTTGGTACCTCACTCCCAGCTCATGGTCTACAGGGCTGCAGTAATACCCACCCTACTATATAGCCCAGTGACACGGACCATGTACAGTAGGTACCTCACCCCCAGCTCATGGCCTAAACGGCTTTAGTAATACCCACCCTCCTGTATGACCCAGAGACATGGACCATGTACAGTAGGTACCTCACCCCCAGCTCATGGTCTACAGGGCTGGAGTAATACCCACCCTCCTGTATGACCCAGAGACATGGACCATGTAGAGTAGGTACCTCTCCCCCAGCTCATGATCTACAGGTCTGTAGTAATACCCACTCTCCTGTATGACCCAGAGACATGGACCATGTGCCGTAGGTACCTCACCCCCAGCTCATGGTCTACAGGGCTGTAGTAATACGAACCCTCCTGTATGGCCCAGAGATATGGACCATGTACAGTAGAGACCTCACCCCCAGCTCATGGTCTACAGGGCTGTAGTAATACCCACCCTCCTGTGTGGCCCAGAGACATGGACCGTGTACTGCAGACAACTCACCCAGACTCATGGTCTACAGGGCACTCGTAATACCCACCCTCCTGTGTGGCCCAGAGACATGGACCGTGTACAGTAGGTACCTCACACCCAGCTCATGCTCTACTGGGCTGTAGTAATACCCAACCTCATGTATGGCCCAGAGACATGGACCGTGTACAGCAGGTACCTCACCCCCAGCTCATGGTCTACAGGGCTCTAGTAATCCCCACCCTTCTGTATGGCCCAGAGACATGGACCATGTACAGTCGGTACCTCACCCCCAGCTCATGGTCTGAAGGGCTGTAGTAATACCCACCCTCCTGTGTGGCCCAGAGACATGGACCGTGTACAGTAGGTACCTCACCCCCAGCTCATGGTCTACAGGGCTGTAGTAATACCCACCCTCCTTTATGGCCCAGAGAATTGGAACGTGTACAGTAGGTACCTCAACCCCAGCTCATGGTCGACAGGGCTATAGTAATACCCACCCTCCTGTATGGCCCACAGACATGGACCGTATACTGTAGACACCTCACCCAGACTCATGGTCTACAGGGCTGTAGTAATACCCACCCTCCTGTATGGCCCAGAGACATGGACCATGTACAGTAGACACCTGACCCCCAACTCATGGTCTACAGGGCTGTAGTAAAACCCACCCTCCTGTATGGCCCAGAGACATGGACCGTGTACAGTAGGTACCTCACCCTCAGCTCATGGTCTTCAGGGCTGTAGTAATCCCCACCCTCCTGTATGGCCCAGAGACATGGACCATGTACAGTAGGTACCTCACCCGCAGCTCATGGTCTACAGGGCTGTTGTAATTCCCACACTCCTGTATGGCCCATAGACATGGACCGTGTACAGTAGGTACCTCACCCCCAGCTCATGGTCTACAGGGCTATAGTAATACCCAACCTCCTGTATGGCTCAGAGACATGGACCATGTACAGTAGACACCTCACTCCCAGCTCAAGGTCTATAGGGCTATTGTAATACACACCCTCCTGTATGGCCCAGAGACATGGACCGTGTACAGTAGGTACCTCACCCCCAGCTCATGGTCTACAGGGCTGTAGTAATACCCACCCTCCTGTATGGCCCAGACACATGGACCGTGAACAGTAGGTACCTCACCCCCAGCTCATGGTCTACAGGGCTGTAGTAATACCCACCCTCCTGTATGGTCCAGAGACATGGACCGTGTACAGTAGGTACCTCACCCCCAGCTCATGGTCTATATTGCTGTAGTAATACCCACCCTACTGTGTGGCCCAGAGACATGGATCGTGTACAGTAGGTACCTCACCCCCAGCTCATGGTCTACAGGGCTGTAGTAATACCCAGCCTCCTGTATGGCCCAGAGACATGGACCGTGTACAGTAGGTATCTCACCCCCAGCTCATGGTCTACATGGCTGTAGTAATACCAACCCTCTACTATGGCCCAGAGACATGGACCATGTACAGTAGGTACCTCACCCCCAGCTCATGGTCGAAAGGGCTTTAGTAATACCCACCCTCCTGTATGTCCCAGAGAAATGGACCGTGTACAGTAGGTACCTCACCCCCAGCTCATGGTCTACAGGGCTATAGTAATACCCACCCTCCTGTATGGCCCAGAGACACGGACCATGTAGAGTAGGTACCTCACCCCCAGCTCATGGTCTACAGGGCTGTAGTAATACCCACCCTCCTGTTTGGCCCAGAGACATGGACCGTGTACAGTAGGTACCTCAGCCCCAGCTCATGGTCAACAGGGCTTCAGTAATACCCACCCTCCTGTGTGGCCCAGAGACATGGACCGTGTACGGTAGGTACCTCACCCCCAGCTCATGGTCTACAGGGCTATAGTAATATCCACCCTCCTGTATGGCCCACAGACATGGACCGTGTACTGTAGACAACTCACCCAGACTCATGGTCTACAGGGCACTCGTAATACCCACCCTCCTGTGTGGCCCAGAGACATGGACCGTGTACAGTAGGTACCTCACACCCAGCTCATGCTCTACTGGGCTGTAGTAATACCCAACCTCATGTATGGCCCAGAGACATGGACCGTGTACAGCAGATACCTCACCTCCAGCTCATGATCTACAGGGCTGTAGTAATCCCCACCCTTCTGTATGGCCCAGAGACATGGACCGTGTACAGTAGGTACCTCACCCCCAGCTCATGGTCTACAGGGCTGTAGTAATACCCACCCTCCTGTATGGCCCAGAGAATTGGAACGTGTTCAGTAGGTACCTCAACCCCAGCTCATGGTCGACAGGGCTATAGTAATACCCACCCTCCTGTATGGCCCACAGACATGGACCGTATACTGTAGACACCTCACCCAGACTCATGGTCTACAGGGCTGTAGTAATACCCACCCACCTGTATGGCCCAGAGACATGGACCATGTACAGTAGGTCCCTCACCCCCAACTCATGGTCTACAGGGCTGTAGTAAAACCCACCCTCCTGTATGGCCCAGAGACATGGACCGTGTACAGTAGGTACCTCACCCCCAGCTCATGGTCTACAGGGCTGTAGTAATACTCACCCTCCTGTATGGCCCAGAGACATGGACCGTGCACAGTAGGTACCTCACCCCCAGCTCATGGTCTACAAGGCTGTTGTAATACCCACCCTCCTGTATGACCCAGAGACATGCACCATGTGCCGCAGGTACCACACCCCAAGCTCATTGTTTAAAGGGCTGTAGTAATACCCACCCTCCTATATAGCCCACAGACACGGACCATGTACAGTAGGTACCTCACCCTCAGCTCATGGACTAAACGGTTGTAGTAATACCCACCCTTATGTATGACCCAGAGACATGGACCATGTACAGTAGGTACCTCACCCACAGCTCATGGTCTACAGGGCTGGAGTAATACCCACCCTCCTGTATGACCCAGAGACATGGACCATGTAGTGTAGGTACCTCACCCCCAGCTCATGGTCTACAGGTCTGTAGTAATACCCACTCTCCTGTATGACCCAGAGACATGGACCATGTGCCGTAGGTACCTCACCCCCAGCTCATGGTCTACAGGGCTGTCGTAATATCCACCCTCCTGTATGGCCCAGAGACATGGACCGTGTACAGTAAGTATCTCACCCCCAGCTCATGGTCTACAGGGCTATAGTAATACGCACCCTCCTGTAGGCCCAGAGACATGGACCATGTACAGTAGAGACCTCACCCCCAGCTCATGGTCTACAGGGCTATAGTAATGCCCAGCCTCCTGTATGGCCCAGAGAAATGGACTGTGTGCAGTAGGTCCCTCACCCCCAGCTCATGGTCGACAGGGCTATAGTAATACCCACCCTCCTGTATGGCCCAGAGACACGGACCATGTATTGTAGACACCTCACCCCCAGCTCATGGTCTACAGGGCTATAGTAATACCCACCCTCCTGTATGGCCCAGAGACATGGACCGTGTACAGTAGACACTTCACCACCAGCTCATGATCCACAAGGCTATCGTAATACCCACCCTCCTGTATGACCCAGAGACATGGACCCTGTACAGTCAAAACTTCACCACCAGCTCATGGTCTACAGGGCTATAGTAATACCCACCCTCCTGTATGACCCAGAGACATGGACCATGTACAGTAGGTACCTCACCCCCAGCTCATGGTCTACAAGGCTGTAGTAATACCCACCCTCCTGTATGGCCCAGAGATATGGGCCATGTATAGTAGGTACCTCACCCCCAGCTCATGGTCTACAGGGCTGGAGTAATACCCACCCTCCTGTATGGCGCAGAGACATGGACCATGTAGAGTAGGTACCTCACCCCCAACTCATGGTCTACAGGGCTGCCGTAAAACTCACCCTCCTGTATGGCCCAGAGACACGGACCATGTACAGTAGGTACCTCACCCCCAGCTCATGGCCTAAACGGCTTTAGTAATACCCACCCTCCTGTATGACCCAGAGACATGGACCATGTACAGTAGGTACCTCACCCCCAGCTCATGGTCTAAAGGGCTGTAGTAATACCCACCCACCTGTATGACCCAGAGACATGGACCATGTACAGTAGGTACCTCACTCCCAGCTCATGGTCTACAAGGCTGTAGTAATACCCACCCTCCTGTATGGCCCAGAGATATGGGCCATGTATAGTAGGTACCTCAGCCCCAGCTCATGGTCTACGGGGCAACAGTAATACCCACCCTCCTGTATGGCCCAGAGACATGGACCGTGTACAGTAGGTACCTCACCCCCAGCTCATGGTCTATATTGCTGTAGTAATACCCACCCTACTGTGTGGCCCAGAGACATGGATCGTGTACAGAAGGTACCTCACCCCCAGCTCATGGTCTATATTGCTGTAGTAATACCCACCCTCCTGGAAAGCCCAGAGACACGGACCATGTGCAGTAGGTACCTCACCCCCAGATCATGGTCTACAGGGCTGTAGTAATACCCAACCCTCCTGTATGGCCCAGAGACATGGACCATGTACAGTAGACACCTCACTCCCAGCTCAAGGGCTATAGGGCTATAGTAATACACACCCTCCTGTATGGCCCAGAGACATGGACCGTGTACAGTAGGTACCTCACCCCCAGCTCATGGTCTACAGGGCTGTAGTAATACCCAGCCTCCTGTATGGCCCAGAGACATGGACCGTGTACAGTAGGTATCTCACCCCCAGCTCATGGTCTACATGGCTGTAGTAATACCAACCCTCTACTATGGCCCAGAGACATGGACCGTGTACAATAGTTATCTCACCTCCAGATCATGGTCGACAGGGCTGCAGTAATAGCAACCCTCCTGTATAGCCCAGAGACACTGACCATGTACAGTAGGTACCTCACCCCCAGCTCATGGTCGAAAGGGCTTTAGTAATACCCACCCTCCTGTATGGCCCAGAGAAATGGACCGTGTACAGTAGGTACCTCACCCCCAGCTCATGGTCTACAGGGCTATAGTAATACCCACCCTCCTGTATGGCCCAGAGACACGGACCATGTAGAGTAGGTACCTCACGCCAGCTCATGGTCTACAGGGCTGTAGTAATACCCACCCTCCTGTTTGGCCCAGAGACATGGACCGTGTACAGTAGGTACCTCAGCCCCAGCTCATGGTCAACAGGGCTTCAGTAATACCCACCCTCCTGTGTAGCCCAGATACATGGACCGTGTACGGTAGGTACCTCACGCCCAGCTCATGGTCTACAGGGCTATAGTAATACCCAGCCTCCTGTTTGGCCCACAGACATGGACCATGTACAGTAGGTACCTCACCCCCAGCTCATGGTCTAAAGGGCTTTAGTAATACCCACCCTCCTGTATAGCCCAGAGACATGGTCCATGTACAGTAGGTACCTCACCCCCAGCTCATGGTCTAAAGGGCTTTAGTAATACCCACCCTCCTGTATGACCCAGAGACATGGACCATGTACAGTAGGTACCTCACCCCCAGCTCATGGTCTACAGGGCTGTAGTAATACCCACCTTCCTGTATGACCCAGAGACATGGACCATGTACAGTAGGTACCTCACTCCCAGCTCATGGTCGACAGGGCTGTAGTAATACCCACCCTCCTGTATGGCCCAGAGACATGGACCATGTACAGTAGGTACCTCACCCCCAGCTCATGGTCTGCAGGGCTGTAGTAATACCCACCCTCCTGTATGGCCCAGAGAATTGGACCGTGTACAGTAGGTACCTCAACCCCAGCTCATGGTCGACAGGGCTATAGTAATACCGACCCTCCTGTATGGCCCACAGACATGGACCGTATACTGTAGACACCTCACCCAGACTCATGGTCTACAGGGCTATAGTAATACCCACCCTCCTGTATGACACAGAGACATGCACCATGTATAGTAGGTACCTCACCCCCAGCTCATGGTCTAAAGGGCTGTAGTGATACCCTCCCTCCTGTATGACCCAGAGACAAGGACCATGTACAGTAGGTACATCACACCCAGCTCATGGTCTACAGGGTTGTAGTAATACCCACCCTCCTGTATGGCCCAGAGACATGGACCATGTACAGTAGGTCCCTCACCCCCAGCTCATGGCCTAAACGGCTTTAGTAATACCCACCCTTATGTATGACCCAGAGACATGGACCATGGAGAGTAGGTACCTCACCCCCAGCTCATGGTCTACAGGTCTGTAGTAATACCCACTCTCCTGTATGAACCAGAGACATGGACCATGTGCCGTAGGTACCTCACCCCCAGCTCATGGTCTACAGGGCTGTCGTAATATCCACCCTCCTGTATGGCCCAGTGACATGGACCGTGTTCAGTAGGTACCTCACCCCCAGCTCATGGTTTACAGGGCTGTAGTAATCCCCACCCTTCTGTATGGCCCAGAGACATGGACCATGTACAGTCGATACCTCACCCCCAGCTCATGGTCTACAGGGCTGTAGTAATACCCATCCTCCTGTATGGCACAGAGACATGGACCGTGTTCAGTAGGTACCTCACCCCCAGCTCATGGTTTACAGGGCTGTAGTAATACCCACCCTCCTGTATGGCCAAGAGAAATGGACCGTGTACAGCAGGTACCTCACCCCCAGCTCATGGTCGACAGGGCTATAGTAATACCCACCCTCCTGTATGGCCCACAGACATGGACCGTGTACTGTAGACACCTCACCCAGACTCATGGTCTACAGGGCTATAGTAATACCCACCCTCCTGTATGATACAGAGACATGCACCATGTATAGTAGGTACCTCACCCCCAGCTCATGGTCTAAAGGGCTGTAGTGATACCCTCCCTCCTGTATGACCCAGAGACAAGGACCATGTACAGTAGGTACCTCACCCCCAGCTCATGGTCTACAAGGCTGTAGTAATACCCACCCTCCTGTGTGACCCAGAGACATGGACCATGTGCCGCAGGTACCACACCCCCAGCTCATTGTCTAAAGGGCTGTATTAATACCCACCCTCCTATATAGCCCAGTGACACGGACCATGTACAGTAGGTACCTCATCCCCAGCTCATGGCCTAAACGGCTTTAGTAATACCCACCCTCCTGTATGACCCAGAGACATGGACCATGTACAGTAGGTACCTCACCCCCAGCTCATGGTCTACAGGGCTGGAGTAATACCCACCCTTCTATATGACCCAGAGACATGGACCATGTGCCGTAGGTACCTCACCCCCAGCACATGGTCTACAGGGCTGTCGTAATAACCACCCTCCTGTCTGGCCCAGAGACATGGACCGTGTACAGTAAGTATCTCACCCCCAGCTCATGGTCTACAGGGCTATAGTAATACGAACCCTCCTGTATGGCCCAGAGACATGGACCATGTACAGTAGAGACCTCACCCCCAGCTCATGGTCTACAGGGCTGTAGTAATACCCACCCTCCTGTTTGGCCCAGAGACATGGACCGTGTACAGTAGACACTTCACCACCAGCTCATGGTCCACAGGGCTATAGTAATACGAACCCTCCTGTATGACCCAGAGACATGGACCCTGTACAGTCAACACTTCACCACCAGCTCATGGTCTGCAGGGCGAAAGTAATACCCACCCTCCTGTATGACCCAGAGACATGGACCATGTACAGTAGGTACCGCACCCCCAGCTCATGGTCTACTAGGCTGTAGTAATACCCACCCTCCTGTATGGCCCAGAGATATGGGCCATGTATAGTAGGTACCTCACCCCCAGCTCATGGTCTACGGGGCAACAGTAATACCCACCCTCCTGTATGGTCCAGAGACATGGACCGTGTACAGTAGGTACCTCACCCCCAGCTCATGGTCTATATTGCTGTAGTAATACCCACCCTACTGTGTGGCCCAGAGACATGGATCGTGTACAGTAGGTACCTCACCCCCAGCTCATGGTCTACAGGGCTATCGTAATACCCACCCTCCTGTATGACCCAGAGACATGGACCATGTACTGTAGGTACCTCACCCCCAGCTCATGGTCTATATTGCTGTAGTAATACCCACCCTACTGTGTGGCCCAGAGACATGGATCGTGTACAGTAGGTACCTCACCCCCAGCTCATGGTCTATAGGGCTATCGTAATACCCACCCTCCGGTATGGCTCAGAGACATGGACCGTGTACATTAGGCACCTCACCCCCAGCTCATGGTCTACAGGGCTGTAGTAACATCCACCCTCCTGGAAAGCCCAGAGACACGGACCATGTGCAGTAGGTACCTCACCCCCAGATCATGGTCTACAGGGCTGTAGTAATACCCAACCCTCCTGTATGGCCCAGAGACATGGACCATGTACAGTAGACACCTCACTCCCAGCTCAAGGTCTATAGGGCTATAGTAATACACACCCTCCTGTATGGCCCAGAGACATGGACCGTGTACAGTAGGTACCTCACCCCCAGCTCATGGTCTACAGGGCTGTAGTAATACCCAGCCTCCTGTATGGCCCAGAGACATGGACCGTGTACAGTAGGTATCTCACCCCCAGCTCATGGTCTACATGGCTGTAGTAATACCAACCCTCGACTATGGCCCAGAGACATGGACCGTGTACAGTAGGTACCTCACCCCCAGATCATGGTCGACAGGGCTGCAGTAATACCAACCCTCCTGTATAGCCCAGAGACACGGACCATGTACAGTGGGTACCTCACCCCCAGCTCATGGTCGAAAGGGCTTTAGTAATACCCACCCTCCTGTATGGCCCAGAGAAATGGACCGTGTACAGTAGGTACCTCACCCCCAGCTCATGGTCTACAGGGCTTTGGTAATACCCACCCTCCTGTATGGCCCAGAGACACGGACCATGTAGAGTAGGTACCTCACGCCCAGCTCATGGTCTACAGGGCTGTAGTAATACCCACCCTCCTGTTTGGCCCAGAGACATGGACCGTGTACAGTAGGTACCTCAGCCCCAGCTCATGATCAACAGGGCTTCAGTAATACCCACCCTCCTGTGTGGCCCAGAGACATGGACCGTGTACGGTAGGTACCTCACGCCCAGCTCATGGTCTACAGGGCTATAGTAATACCCACCCTCCTGTATGGCCCACAGACATGGACCATGTACAGTAGGTACCTCACCCCCAGCTCATGGTCTAAAGGGCTTTAGTAATACCCACCCTCCTGTATAGCCCAGAGACATGGACCATGTACATTAGGTACCTCACCCCCAGCTCATGGTCTAAAGGGCTTTAGTAATACCCACCCTCCTGTATGACCCAGAGACATGGACCATGTACAGTAGGTACCTCACCCCCAGCTCATGGTCTACAGGGCTGTAGTAATACCCACCCTCCTGTATGACCCAGAGACATGGACCATGTCCAGTAGGTTCCTCACCCCCAGCTCATGGTCTACAAGGCTGTAGTAATACCCACCCTCCTGTATGGCCCAGAGACATGGACCGTGTACAGTAGACACTTCACCACCAGCTCATGGTCTACAGGGCTATCGTAATACCCACCCTCCTGTATTACCCAGAGACATGGACCCTGTACAGTCAACACTTCACCACCAGCTCATGGTCTACAGGGCTATCGTAATACCCACCCACCTGTATGACCCAGAGACATGGACCATGTACAGTAGGTACCTCACCCCCAGTTCATGGTCTTCGGGTCAACAGTAATACCCACCCTCCTGTATGGCCCAGAGATATGGACCGTGTACAGTAGGTACCTCACACCCAGCTCATGCTCTACAGGGCTGTAGTAATACCCAACCTCATGTATGGCCCAGAGACATGGACCGTGTACAGCAGGTACCTCACCCCCAGCTCATGGTCTACAGGGCTGTAGTAATCCCCACCCTTCTGTATGGCCCAGAGACATGGACCATGTACAGTCGGTACCTCACCCCCAGCTCATGGTCTACAGGGCTGTAGTAATACCCACCCTCCTGTATGGCTCAGAGACATGGACCGTGTACAGTAGGTACCTCACCCCCAGCTCATGGTCTGCAGGGCTGTAGTAATACCCACCCTCCTGTGTGGCCCAGAGACATGGACCGTGTACAGTAGGTACCTCAACCCCAGCTCATGGTCGACAGGGCTATAGTAATACCGACCCTCCTGTATGGCCCACAGACATGGACCGTATACTGTAGACACCTCACCCAGACTCATGGTCTACAGGGCTATAGTAATACCCACCCTCCTGTATGACACAGAGACATGCACATGTATAGTAGGTACCTCACCCCCAGCTCATGGTCTAAAGGGCTGTAGTGGTACCCTCCCTCCTGTATGACCCAGAGACAAGGACCATGTACAGTAGGTAATCACACCCAGCTCATGGTCTACAGGCTTGTAGTAATACCCACCCTCCTGCATGGCCCAGAGACATGGAGCATGTACAGTAGGTCCCTCACCCCCAACTCATGGTCTAAAGGGCTGTAGTAAAACCCACCCTCCTGTATGGCCCAGAGACATGGACCGTGTACAGTAGGTACCTCACCCCCAGCTCATGGCCTAAATGGCTTTAGTAATACCCACCCTTATGTATGACCCAGAGACATGGACCATGGAGAGTAGGTACCTCACCCCCAGCTCATGGTCTACAGGTCTGTAGTAATACCCACTCTCCTGTATGACCCAGAGACATGGACCATGTGCCGTAGGTACCTCATCCCCAGCTCATGGTCTACAGGGCTGTCGTAATATCCACCCTCCTGTATGGCCCAGAGACATGGACGGTGTACAGTAAGTATCTCACCCCCATCTAATGGTCTACAGGGCTATAGTAATACCCACCCTCCTGTATGGCCCAGAGACACGGACCATGTATTGTAGACACCTCACCACCAGCTCATGGTCTACAGGGCTATAGTAGTACCCACCCTCCTGTATGGCCCAGAGACTTGGACCGTGTACATTAGACAATTCACCACCAGCTCATGGTCCACAGGGCTATCGTAATACCCACCCTCCTGTATGACCCAGAGACATGGACCATGTACAGTAGGTACCTCACCCCCAGCTCATGGTCTAAAGCGCTGTAGTAATATCCACTCACCTGTATGACCCAGAGACATGGACCATGTACAGTAGGTACCTCACCCCCAGCTCATGGTCTACAAGACTGTAGTAATACCCACCCTCCTGTATGGCCCAGAGATATGGGCCATGTATAGTAGGTACCTCACCCCCAGCTCATGGTCTACGGGGCAACAGTAATACCCACCCTCCTGTATGGCCCAGAGACATGGACCATGTCGAGTAGGTACCTCACCCCCAACTCATGGTCTACAGGGCTGCCGTAAAACCCACCCTCCTGTATGGCCCAGAGACATGGACCGTGTACAGTAGGTACCTCACCCCCAGCTCATGGTCTAAAGGGCTGTAATAATACCCACCCTCCTGTATAGCCCAGAGACACGGACCATGTACAGTTGGTACCTCACCCCCAGCTCATGGTCTACGGGGCAACAGTAATACCCACCCTCCTGTATGGCCCAGAGACATGGACCATGTAGAGTAGGTACCTCACCCCCAGCTCATGGTCTACAGGGCTTTAGTAATACCCACCCTCCTGTATGGCCCAGAGACATGGACCATGTACAGTAGGTACCTCACCCCCAACTCATGGTCTAAAGGGCTGTATTAATACCCACTCTCCTGTATGGCCCAGAGACATGGACCATGTATTGTAGACACCTCACCCCCAGCTCATTGTCTACAGGGCTGTAGTAATACTCACCCTCCTGTATGGACCAGAGACATGGACCGTGTACAGTAGACACTTCACCACCAGCTCATGGTCCACAGGGCTATCGTAATACCCACCCTCCTGTATGACCCAGAGACATGGACCCTGTACAGTCAACACTTCACCACCAGCTCAGGGTCTACAGGGCTATAGTAATACCCACCCTCCTGTATGACCCAGAGACATGGACCATGTACAGTAGGTACCTCACCCCCAGCTCATGGTCTAAAGGGCTGTAGTAATACCCACCCACCTGTATGACCCAGAGACATGGACCATGTACAGTAGGTACCTCACCCCCAGCTCATAGTCTACAAGGCTGTAGTAATACCCACCCTCCTGTATGGCCCAGAGATATGGGCCATGTATAGTCGGTACCTCACCCCCAGCTTATGGTCTACGGGGCAACAGTAATACCCAACCTCCTGTATGGCCCAGAGACATGGACCATGTAGAGTAGGTACCTCACCCCCAGCTCATGGTCTACAGGGCTTTAGTAATACCCACCCTCCTGTATGGCCCAGAGACATGGACCATGTACAGTAGGTACCTCACCCCCAGCTCATGGTCTACAGGACTGTAATAGTACCCACCCTCCTGTATAGCCCAGAGACATGGACCATGTACAGTAGGTACCTCACTCCCAGCTCATGGTCTGAAGGGCTTTAGTAATATTCACCCTCCTGTATGACCGAGAGACATGGACCATGTACAGTAGGTACCTCACACCCAGCTCATGGTCTACAGGGCTGTAGTAACACCCACCCTCCTGTATGGCCCAGAGACATGGACCATGTACAGTAGGTACCTCACCTTCAGCTCATGGTCCACAGGGCAATAGTAATACCCACCCTCCTGTATAGCCCAGAGATACGGACCATGTACATTAGGTACCTCACCCCCAGGTCATGGTCTACAGGGCTGTAGTAATACCCACCCTCCTGTATGGCCCAGAGACATGGACCGTGTACAGTAGGCACCTCACGCCCAGCTCATGGTCTAAAGGGCTGTAGTAATACCCACCTTCCTGTATGACCCAGAGACATGGACCATGTACAGTAGGTACCTCACCCCCAGCTCATGGTCTACAGGGCTAGAGTAAAACCACCCTCCTGTATGGCCCAGAGACATGGACCGTGTACAGTAGGTACCTCACCCGCAGCTCATGGTTTACAGGGCTGTAGTAATACCCACCCTCCTGTATGGCCCAGAGAAATGGACCGTGTACAGTAGGTACTTCATCCCCAGCTCATGGTCTACAGGGCTATAGTAATACCCACACTCCTGTATGGCCCACAGAAATGGACCGTGTACTGTAGGTACCTCACCCCCAGCTCATGGTCTACAAGGCTGTAGTAATACCCACCCTCCTGTGTGACCCAGAGACATGGACTATGTGCCGTAGGTACCACACCCCCAGCTCATGGTCTAAAGGGCTGTATTAATACCCACTCTCCTGTAGGGCCCAGAGACATGGACCACGTATTGTAGACACCTCACCCCCAGCTCATTGTCTACAGGGCTGTAGTAATACCCACCCTCCTGTATGGACCAGAGACATGGACCGTGTACAGTAGACACTTCACCACCAGCTCATGGTCCACAGGGCTATCGTAATACCCACCCTCCTGTGTGACCCAGAGACATGGACTATGTGCCGTAGGTACCACACCCCCAGCTCATGGTCTAAAGGGCTGTATTAATACCCACTCTCCTGTATGACCCAGAGACATGGACCATGTACAGTAGGTACCTCACCCCCAGCTCATAGTCTACAAGGCTGTAGTAATACCCACCCTCCTGTATGGCCCAGAGATATGGGCCATGTATAGTCGGTACCTCACCCCCAGCTTATGGTCTACGGGGCAACAGTAATACCCAACCTCCTGTATGGCCCAGAGACATGGACCATGTAGAGTAGGTACCTCACCCCCAGCTCATGGTCTACAGGGCTTTAGTAATACCCACCCTCCTGTATGGCCCAGAGACATGGACCATGTACAGTAGGTACCTCACCCCCAGCTCATGGTCTACAGGACTGTAATAGTACCCACCCTCCTGTATAGCCCTGAGACATGGACCATGTACAGTAGGTACCTCACTCCCAGCTCATGGTCTGAAGGGCTTTAGTAATATTCACCCTCCTGTATGACCGAGAGACATGGACCATGTACAGTAGGTACCTCACACTCAGCTCATGGTCTACAGGGCTGTAGTAACACCCACCCTCCTGTATGGCCCAGAGACATGGACCATGTACAGTAGGTGCCTCACCTCCAGCTCATGGTCCACAGGGCAATAGTAATACCCACCCTCCTGTATAGCCCAGAGATACGGACCATGTACATTAGGTACCTCACCCCCAGGTCATGGTCTACAGGGCTGTAGTAATACCCACCCTCCTGTATGGCCCAGAGACATGGACCGTGTACAGTAGGCACCTCACGCCCAGCTCATGGTCTACAGGGCTAGAGTAAAACCACCCTCCTGTATGGCCCAGAGACATGGACCGTGTACAGTAGGTACCTCACCCCCAGCTCATGGTCTACAGGGCTGTAGTAATACCCACCCTCTTGTATGGCCCAGAGACATGGACCATGTACAGTAAGTACCTCATCCCCAACTCATGGTCTACAGGGCTGCAGGAAAACCCACCCGCCTGTATGGCCCAGAGACATGGACCGTGTACAGTAGGTACCTCACCCCCAGCTCATGGTCTAAAGGGCTTTCATAATACCCACCCTCCTGTATGACCCAGAGACATGGACCATGTACAGTAGGTACCTCACCCCCAGCTCATGGTCCACAGGGCTGTAGTAATCCCCACCCTTCTGTATGGCCCAGAGACATGGACCATGTACAGTAGGTACCTCACCCCCAGCTCATGGTCTACAGGGCTGTAGTAATACCCACCATCCTGTATGGCCCAGAAACATGGACCATGTACAGTAGACACCTCACACCAAGCTCATGGTCTAGAGGGCTGTAGTAATACCCACCCTCCTGTATGGCCCAGAGACATGGACCGTGTACAGTAGGTACCTCACCCCCAGCTCATGGTCTACAGGGCTGTATTAATACCCACCATCCTGTGTGGCCCAGAGACATGGACCGTGTACAGTAGATCCCTCACCCCCAGCTCATGGTCTACAGGGCTGTAGTAATACCCACCCTCTTGTATGGCACAGAGACATGGACCGTGTACAGTAGGTACCTCACCCCCAGCTCATGGTCTGCAGGGCTGTAGTAATACCCACCCTCTTGTATGGCACAGAGACATGGACCGTGTACAGTAGGTACCTCACCCCCAGCTCATGGTCTGCAGGGCTGTAGTAATACCCACCCTCCTGTATGGTCCAGAGACATGGACCATATACAGTAGGTCCGTCAGCCCCAACTCATGGTCTACGGGGCAACAGTAATACCCAACCTCCTGTATGGCCCAGAGACATGGACCATGTACAGTAGGTACCTCACCCCTGCTCATGGTCTTAAGGGCTTCAGTAATACCCACCCTCCTTTATGACTGAGAGACATGGACCATGTGCAGTTGGTACCTCACCCCCAGCTCATGTTCTACAGGGCTGTAGTTATACCCACCCTCCTGTATGGCCCAGAGACATGGACCGTGTACACTAAGTACCTCACCCCCAGCTCATGGTCTACAGGGCTCTAGTAATACGCACCCTCCTGTATGGCCCAGAGACATGGACCGTCTACAGTAGGTACCTCACCCCCAGCTCATGTCTACAGGGCTATAGTAATACGCACCCTGCTGTATGTCCCAGAGACACGGACCATGTATTTTGGACACCTCACCCCCAGCTCATGGTCTACAGGGCTACAGTAATACCCACCCTCCTGTGAGCAGGGATACACGGCCCTGTGAGAGAGGGATACACGGCTCTGTGAGACCGGGATACACGGCCCTGTGAGAGAGGATTACAGGGCCCTGTGAGAGAGGGATACACGGCCCTGTGAGAGAGGGATACACGGCCCTGTGAGAGAGGGATAAACGGCCATGTGAGACCGGGATACACGGCCCTGTGAGAGAGGGATACACGGCCCTGTGAGAGAGGGAAACACAGCCCTATGAGAGAGGGATACACGGCCCTGTGAGAGAGGGATACACGGCCTTGTGAGACCGGGATACACTGCCCTGTGAGAGAGGGATACACGGCCCTTTGAGAGAGGGATACACGGCCCTGTGAGACCGGGATACACGTCCCTGTGAGAGACGGATACACGGCCCTGTGAGAGAGGGATACACGGCCCTTTGAGACCGGGATACACGGCCCTGTGAGACAGGGATACACGGCCCTGTGAGAGAGGGATACACGTCCCTGTGAGACCGCGATACATGGCCCTGTGAGAGGGGGATACACGGCCCTGTGAGAGAGGCATACACGACCCTGTGAGACCGGGATACACGGCCCTGTGAGAGAGGGTTACACGGCCCTGTGAGACCGGAATACACGGCCCTGTGAGACCGGGATACACGGACCTGTGAGAGAGGGATACACGGCCCTGTGAGAGAGGGACACACGGCCCTTTGAGACCGGGATACACAGCCCTGTGAGAGAGCAATACACGGCCCTGTGAGTCCGGGATACACGACCCTGTGAGAGAGGGATAGTCGGTCCTGTGAGAGAGGGCTACAAGGCCCTGTGAGAGAGGGATACACGGCCCTGTGAGAGAGGGATACACGGCCCTGTGAGAGAGGGATACACGGCCCTGTGAGAGAGGGATACACGGCCCTGTGAGAGAGGGCTACACGGCCCTGTGAGAGAGGGATACACGGCCCTGTGAGAGAGGGATACACGGCCCTGTGAGAGAGGGATACACGGCCCTGTGAGAGAAGGATACACGGCCCTGTGAGACCGGGATACACGGCCCTGAGAGAGGGATTCACGGCCCTGTGATAGAGGGATACACGGCCCTGTGAGACCGGGATACACGGCGTGTGAGAGGGGGATACACGGCCCTGTGAGAGAGGGTTACACGGCCCTGTGAGAGAGGGATACACGGCCCTGTGAGAGAGGGATACACAGCCCTGTTAGACTGGGATAGACGGTCCTGTGAGACCGGGATACACGGCACTGTTACAGAGAGATACACGGCCCTGTGAGAGAGGGATACACGGCCCGGTGAGAGAGGGATACACGGCCCTGTGAGACCGGGATACACGGCCCTGTGAGAGAGGGATACAAGGCCCTGTGAGAGAGGGATACACGGCCCTGTGAGAGAGGAATACAGGGCCCTGTGAGACCGGGATACACGGCCCTGTGAGAGAGGGATACACGGCCCTGTGAGAGAGGGACACACGGCCCTGTGAGAGAGGAATGCACGACCCTGTGCGAGAGGAATACAGGGCCCTGTGAGAGAGGGATACACGGCCCTGTGAGACCAGGATACACGGCCCTGTGAGACCGGAATACACGGCCCTGTGAGAGAGGGAAACACAGCCCTGTGAGAGAGGGATACACGGCCCTGTGAGAGAGGGATACATGGCTCTGTGAGAGAGGGATACACGGCCCTGTGAGACCGGGATACACTGCCCTGTGAGAGAGGGATACACGGCCCTTTGAGATGGGATACATGGCCCTGTGAGACCGGGATACACGTCCCTGTGAGAGACGGATACACGGCCCTGTGAGAGAGGGATACACGGCCCTTTGAGACCGGGATACACGGCCCTGTGAGACAGGGATACACGGCCCTGTGAGAGAGGGATACACGTCCCTGTGAGACCGCGATACACGGCCCTGTGAGAGGGGGATACACGGCCCTGTGAGTGAGGGATACACGGCCCTGTGAGAGAGGGATACAAGGCCCTGTGAGAGAGGCATACACGACCCTGTGAGACCGGAATACACGGCCCTGTGAGAGAGGGATACACGGCCCTGTGAGAGAGGGACACACGGCCCTTTGAGACCGGGATACACAGCCCTGTGAGAGAGCAATACATGGCCCTGTGAGACCGGGATACACGACCCTGTGAGAGAGGGATAGTCGGTCCTGTGAGAGAGGGCTACAAGGCCCTGTGAGAGAGGGATACACGGCCCTGTGAGAGAGGGATACACGGCCCTGTGAGAGAGGGATACACGGCCCTGTGAGAGAGGGATACACGGCCCTGTGAGAGAGGGATACACGGCCCTGTGAGAGAGGGCTACACGGCCCTGTGAGAGAGGGATACACGGCCCTGTGAGAGAGGGATACACAGCCCTGTGAGAGAGGGATACACGGCCCTGTGAGAGAAGGATACACGGCCCTGTGAGACCGGGATACACGGCCCTGAGAGAGGGATTCACGGCCCTGTGATAGAGGGATACACGGCCCTGTGAGACCGGGATACACGGCGTGTGAGAGGGGGATACACGGCCCTGTGAGAGAGGGTTACACGGCGCTGTGAGACCGGGATACACGGCCCTGTGAGACCGGGATACACGGCCCTGTGAGACCGGGATACACGGCCTTAGTGAGAGAGGGATACACGGCCCTGTGAGACCAGGATACACGGCCCTGTGAGACCGGAATACACGGATCTGTGAGAGAGGGATACATGGCCCTGTGAGAGAGGGATACACGGCCTTGTTAGACCGGGATACACAGCCCTGTGAGAGAGGGATACACGGCCCTGATAGACCAGGATACACGGCCCTGTGAGACCGGAATACACGGATCTGTGAAAGAGGGATACATGGCCCTGTGAGAGAGGGATACACGTCCTTGTTAAACCAGGATACACGGTCCTGTGAGAGAGGGATACACGGCCCTGTGAGACCGAGATACACGGCCCTGTGAGCGAGGGATATACGGCTCTGTGAGAGAGGGATACACGGCCCTGTGAGAGGGGGATACACGGCCCTGTGAGAGAGGGATACACGGCCCTGTGAGACCGGGATACACGGCCCTGTGAGAGAGGGATACACGGCCCTGTGAGAGAGGGATACACGGCCCCGTGAGACCGGGATACACGGCGCTGTGAGACCGGGATACACGGCCCTGTGAGACCGGGATACGCGGCCCTGTGATAGAGGGATACACGGCCCTGTGAGAAAGGGATACACGGCCCTGTCAGACTGGGATACAGGGCCCTGTGAGAGAGGGATACACGGCCCTGTGAGAGAGGGATACACGGCCCTGTGAGAGGGATACACGGGCCTGTGAGAGAGGGATACACGGCCCTGTGAGACTGGGATACACGGCCCTGTGAGACCGGGATACACGGCACTGTGAGAGAGAGATACACGGCCCTGTGAGAGAGGGATACACGGCCCTGTGAGAGAGGGATACACGGCCCTGTGAGACCGGGATACACGGCCCAGTGAGAGAGGGATACACGGCCCTGTGAGAGAGGGATACACGGCCCTGTGAGAGAGGGATACACGGCCTTGTTAGACCGGGATACACGGCCCTGTGAGAGAGGAATACACGGCCCTGTGAGAGAGGGATACACGACCCTGTGAGACCGGGATACACGGCCCTGTGAGAGAGGGTTACACGGCCCTGTGAGAGAGGGATACACGGCCCTGTGAGACCGGGATACACGGCCCTGTGAGACCGGGATACACGGCCCTGTGAGAGAGGGTTACACGGCGCTGTGAGACCGGGATACACGGCCCTGTGAGACCGGGATACACAGCCCTGTGAGACCGGGATACACGGCCCTGTGAGAGAGGGATACACGACCCTGTGAGACCGGGATACACGGCCCTGTGAGAGAGGGTTACACGGCACTGTGAGACCGGGATACACGGCCCTGTGAGACCGGGATACACGGCCCTGTGAGACCGGGATACACGGCCCTGTGAGAGAGGGATACACGGCCCTGTGAGAGAGGGATACACGGCCCTGTGAGAGAGGGATACACGGACCTGTGAGAGAGATATACACGGCCCTGTGAGACCGGGATACACGGCCCTGTGAGAGAGGGATACACGGCCCTGTGAGAGAGAGATACACGGCCCTGTGAGAGAGGGATATACGGCCCTGTGAGAGAGGGATACACGGCCCTGGGAGAGGGGTATACACGGCCCTGTGAGAGAGGATTACACGGCCCTGTGAGAGAGGGATACACGGCCCTGTGAGAGAGGGATACACGGCCCTGTGAGAGAGGGATACATGGCCCTGTTAGAGAGGGATACACGGCCCTGTGAGAGAGGGATACACGGCCTTGTGAGAGAGGGATACACGGCCCTGTGAGACCGGGATACACGGCCCTGTGAGACCGGGATACACGGCAATGTGAGAGAGGGATACACGGCGCTGTGAGAGAGGGATACACGGCCCTGTGAGACCGGGATACACGGCCCTGTGAGGCCGGGATACACGGCCCTGTGAGAGAGGGATACACGGCCCTGTGAGAGAGGGATACACGGCCCTGTGAGAGAGGGATACACGGCCCTGTGAGACCGGGATACACGGCCCTGTGAGAGAGGGATACACGGCCCTGTGAGAGAGGGATACACGGCCATGTGAGAGAGGAATACAGGGCCCAGTGAGACCGGGATACACGGCCCTGTGAGAGAGGGATACAAGGCCCTGTGAGACAGGGATACACGGCCCTGTGAGAGAGGGATACACGGCCCTGTGACAGAGGGATACATGGCCCTGTTAGAGAGGGATACACGGCTCTGTGAGAGAGGGATACACGGCCTTGTGAGAGAGGGATACACGGCCCTGTGAGACCGGGATACTCGGCCCTGTGAGACCGGGATACACGGCCCTGTGAGAGAGGGATACACGGCCCTGTGAGAGAGGGATACACGGCGCTGTGAGAGACAGATACACGGCCCTGTGAGGGAGGGATACACGGCCCTGTGAGAGAGGGATACACGGCCCTGTGAGAGAGGGATACACGGCCCTGTGAGAGAGGGATACACGGCCCTGTGAGAGAGGGATACACGGCCCTGTGAGAGAGGGATACACGGCCCAGTGAGACCGGGATACACGGCCCTGTGAGAGAGGGATACACGGCCCTGTGAGAGAGGGATACACGGCCATGTGAGAGAGGAATACAGGGCCCAGTGAGACCGGGATACACGGCCCTGTGAGAGAGGGATACAAGGCCCTGTGAGAGAGGGATACACGGCCCTGTGAGACCGGGATACACGGCCCTGTGAGAGAGGGATACACGGCCCTGTGAGAGAGGGATACACGGCCCTGTGAGACAGCGATACACGGCCCTGTGAGGCCGGGATACACGGCCCAAGAGACCGGGATACACGGCCCTGTGAGAGAGGGATACACGGCCCTGTGAGAGAGGGATACAAGGCCCTGTGAGAGAGGGATACACGGCCCTGTGAGACCGAGATATACGGCCCTGTGAGCGAGGGATATACGGCTCTGTGAGAGAGGGATACACGGCCCTGTGAGAGGGGGATACACGGCCCTGTGAGAGAGGGATACACGGCCCTGTGAGACCGGGATACACGGCCCTGTGAGAGAGGGATACACGGCCCTGTGAGAGAGGGATACACGGCCCCGTGAGACTGGGATACACGGCGCTGTGAGACCGGGATACACGGCCCTGTGAGACCGGGATACGCGGCCCTGTGAGAGAGGGATACACGGCCCTGTGAGAAAGGGATACACGGCCCTGTCAGACTGGGATACACGGCCCTGTGAGAGAGGGATACACGGCCCTGTGAGCGAGGGATACACGGCCCTGTGAGAGGGATACACGGGCCTGTGAGAGAGGGATACACGGCCCTGTGAGACTGGGATACACGGCCCTGTGAGACCGGGATACACGGCCCTGTGAGAGAGAGATACACGGCACTGTGAGAGAGAGATACACGGCACTGTGAGAGAGAGATACACGGCCCTGTGAGAGAGGGATACACGGCCCGGTGAGAGAGGGATACACGGCCCTGTGAGACCGGGATACACGGCCCTGTGAGAGAGGGATACACGGCCCTGTGAGAGAGGAATACAGGGCCCTGTGAGACCGGGATACACGGCCCTATGAGAGAGGGATACACGGCCCTGTGAGAGAGGGATACACGGCCCTGTGAGAGAGGGATACATGGCCTTGTTAGACCGGGATACACGGCCCTGTGAGAGAGGAATACACGGCCCTGTGAGAGAGGGATACACGACCCTGTGAGACCGGGATACACGGCCCTGTGAGAGAGGGTTACACGGCCCTGTGAGAGAGGGATACACGGCCCTGTGAGACCGGGATACACGGCCCTGTGAGACCGGGATACACGGCCCTGTGAGAGAGGGTTACACGGCGCTGTGAGACCGGGATACACGGCCCTGTGAGACCGGGATACACGGCCCTGTGAGACCGGGATACACGGCCCTGTGAGAGAGGGATACATGACCCTGTGAGACCGGGATACACGGCCCTGTGAGAGAGGGTTACACGGCACTGTGAGACCGGGATACACGGCCCTGTGAGACCGGGATACACGGCCCTGTGAGACCGGGATACACGGCCCTGTGAGAGAGGGATACACGGCCCTGTGAGAGAGGGATACACGGCCCTGTGAGAGAGGGATACACGGCCCTGTGAGAGAGATATACACGGCCCTGTGAGACCGGGATACACGGCCCTGTGAGAGAGGGATACACGGCCCTGTGAGAGAGAGATACACGGCCCTGTGAGAGAGGGATATACGGCCCTGTGAGAGAGGGATACACGGCCCTGGGAGAGGGGTATACACGGCCCTGTGAGAGAGGATTACACGGCCCTGTGAGAGAGGGATACACGGCCCTGTGAGAGAGGGATACACGGCCCTGTGAGAGAGGGATACATGGCCCTGTTAGAGAGGGATACACGGCCCTGTGAGAGAGGGATACACGGCCTTGTGAGAGAGGGATACACGGCCCTGTGAGACCGGGATACACGGCCCTGTGAGACCGGGATACACGGCCCTGTGAGAGAGGGATACACGGCGCTGTGAGAGAGGGATACACGGCCCTGTGAAACCGGGATACACGGCCCTGTGAGGCCGGGATACACGGCCCTGTGAGAGAGGGATACACGGCCCTGTGAGAGAGGGATACACGGCCCTGTGAGAGAGGGATACACGGCCCTGTGAGAGAGGGATACACGGCCCTGTGAGACCGGGATACACGGCCCTGTGAGAGAGGGATACACGGCCCTGTGAGAGAGGGATACACGGCCATTTGAGAGAGGAATACAGGGCCCAGTGAGACCGGGATACACGGCCCTGTGAGAGAGGGATACAAGGCCCTGTGAGACAGGGATACACGGCCCTGTGAGAGAGGGATACACGGCCCTGTGAGAGAGGGATACATGGCCCTGTTAGAGAGGGATACACGGCCCTGTGAGAGAGGGATACACGGCCTTGTGAGAGAGGGATACACGGCCCTGTGAGACCGGGATACTCGGCCCTGTGAGACCGGGATACACGGCCCTGTGAGAGAGGGATACACGGCGCTGTGAGAGAGGGATACACGACCCTGTGAGAGAGGGATACACGGCCCTGTGAGAGAGGGATACACGGCCCTGTGAGAGAGGGATACACGGCCCTGTGAGACCGGGATACACGGCCCTGTGAGAGAGGGATACACGGCCCTGTGAGAGAGGGATACACTGCCATGTGAGAGAGGAATACAGGGCCCAGTGAGACCGGGATACACGGCCCTGTGAGAGAGGGATACAAGGCCCTGTGAGACAGGGATACACGGCCCTGTGAGAGAGGGATACACGGCCCTGTGACAGAGGGATACACGACCCTGTGAGAGAGGAATACAGGGCCCTGTGAGAGAGGGATACACGGCCCTGTGAGACCAGAATACACGGCCCTGTGAGACCGGAATACACGGACCTGTGAGAGAGGGATACATGGCCCTGTGAGAGAGGGATACACGGCCTTGTTAGACCGGGATACACGGCTCTGTGAGAGAGGGATACACGGCCCTGTCAGAGGGGGATACACGGCCCTGTGAGAGAGGGATACACGGCCCTGTCAGAGGGGGATACACGGCCCTGTGAGAGAGGGATACACGGCCCTGTGAGAGAGGGATACACGGCCCTGTGAGACCTGGATACATGGCCCTGTGAGAGAGGGATACACGGCCCTGTGAGAGAGGGATACACGGCCCTGTGAGACCGGGATACACGGCCCTGTGAGAGAGGGATACACGGCCCTGTGAGAGAGGGATACACGGCCCCGTGAGACTGGGATACACGGCGCTGTGAGACCGGGATACACGGCCCTGTGAGACCGGGATACGCGGCCCTGTGAGAGAGGGATACACGGCCCTGTGAGAAAGGGATACACGGCCCTGTCAGACTGGGATACACGGCCCTGTGAGAGAGGGATACACGGCCCTGTGAGCGAGGGATACACGGCCCTGTGAGAGGGATACACGGGCCTGTGAGAGAGGGATACACGGCCCTGTGAGACTGGGATACACGGCCCTGTGAGACCGGGATACACGGCCCTGTGAGAGAGAGATACACGGCACTGTGAGAGAGAGATACACGGCCCTGTGAGAGAGGGATACACGGCCCGGTGAGAGAGGGATACACGGCCCTGTGAGACCGGGATACACGGCCCTGTGAGAGAGGGATACACGGCCCTGTGAGAGAGGAATACAGGGCCCTGTGAGACCGGGATACACGGCCCTATGAGAGAGGGATACACGGCCCTGTGAGAGAGGGATACACGGCCCTGTGAGAGAGGGATACATGGCCTTGTTAGACCGGGATACACGGCCCTGTGAGAGAGGAATACACGGCCCTGTGAGAGAGGGATACACGACCCTGTGAGACCGGGATACACGGCCCTGTGAGAGAGGGTTACACGGCCCTGTGAGAGAGGGATACACGGCCCTGTGAGACCGGGATACACGGCCCTGTGAGACCGGGATACACGGCCCTGTGAGAGAGGGTTACACGGCGCTGTGAGACCGGGATACACGGCCCTGTGAGACCGGGATACACGGCCCTGTGAGACCGGGATACACGGCCCTGTGAGAGAGGGATACACGACCCTGTGAGACCGGGATACACGGCCCTGTGAGAGAGGGTTACACGGCACTGTGAGACCGGGATACACGGCCCTGTGAGACCGGGATACACGGCCCTGTGAGACCGGGATACACGGCCCTGTGAGAGAGGGATACACGGCCCTGTGAGAGAGGGATACACGGCCCTGTGAGAGAGGGATACACGGCCCTGTGAGAGAGATATACACGGCCCTGTGAGACCGGGATACACGGCCCTGTGAGAGAGGGATACACGGCCCTGTGAGAGAGAGATACACGGCCCTGTGAGAGAGGGATATACGGCCCTGTGAGAGAGGGATACACGGCCCTGGGAGAGGGGTATACACGGCCCTGTGAGAGAGGATTACACGGCCCTGTGAGAGAGGGATACACGGCCCTGTGAGAGAGGGATACACGGCCCTGTGAGAGAGGGATACATGGCCCTGTTAGAGAGGGATACACGGCCCTGTGAGAGAGGGATACACGGCCTTGTGAGAGAGGGATACACGGCCCTGTGAGACCGGGATACACGGCCCTGTGAGACCGGGATACACGGCCCTGTGAGAGAGGGATACACGGCGCTGTGAGAGAGGGATACACGGCCCTGTGAAACCGGGATACACGGCCCTGTGAGGCCGGGATACACGGCCCTGTGAGAGAGGGATACACGGCCCTGTGAGAGAGGGATACACGGCCCTGTGAGAGAGGGATACACGGCCCTGTGAGAGAGGGATACACGGCCCTGTGAGACCGGGATACACGGCCCTGTGAGAGAGGGATACACGGCCCTGTGAGAGAGGGATACACGGCCATTTGAGAGAGGAATACAGGGCCCAGTGAGACCGGGATACACGGCCCTGTGAGAGAGGGATACAAGGCCCTGTGAGACAGGGATACACGGCCCTGTGAGAGAGGGATACACGGCCCTGTGAGAGAGGGATACATGGCCCTGTTAGAGAGGGATACACGGCCCTGTGAGAGAGGGATACACGGCCTTGTGAGAGAGGGATACACGGCCCTGTGAGACCGGGATACTCGGCCCTGTGAGACCGGGATACACGGCCCTGTGAGAGAGGGATACACGGCGCTGTGAGAGAGGGATACACGGCCCTGTGAGACAGCGATACACGGCCCTGTGAGGCCGGGATACACGGCCCTGTGAGACCGGGATACACGGCCCTGTGAGAGAGGGATACACGGCCCTGTGAGAGAGGGATACACGGCCCTGTGAGAGAGGGATACACGGCCCTGTGAGAGAGGGATACACGGCCCTGTGAGAGAGGGATACACGGCCCTGTGAGACCGGGATACACGGCCCTGTGAGAGAGGGATACACGGCCCTGTGAGAGAGGGATACACTGCCATGTGAGAGAGGAATACAGGGCCCAGTGAGACCGGGATACACGGCCCTGTGAGAGAGGGATACAAGGCCCTGTGAGACAGGGATACACGGCCCTGTGAGAGAGGAATACAGGGCCCTGTGAGAGAGGGATACACGGCCCTGTGAGACCAGAATACACGGCCCTGTGAGACCGGAATACACGGACCTGTGAGAGAGGGATACATGGCCCTGTGAGAGAGGGATACACGGCCTTGTTAGACCGGGATACACGGCCCTGTGAGAGAGGGATACACGGCTCTGTGAGAGAGGGATACACGGCCCTGTCAGAGGGGGATACACGGCCCTGTGAGAGAGGGATACACGGCCCTGTCAGAGGGGGATACACGGCCCTGTGAGAGAGGGATACACGGCTCTGTGAGAGAGGGATACACGGCCCTGTCAGAGGGGGATACACGGCCCTGTGAGAGAGGGATACACGGCCCTGTGAGAGAGGGATACACGGCCCTGTGAGACCTGGATACATGGCCCTGTGAGAGAGGGATACACGGCCCTGTGAGAGAGGGATACACGGCCCTGTGAGAGAGGGATACACAGCCCTGTTAGACTGGGATAGACGGTCCTGTGAGACCGGGATACACGGCACTGTTACAGAGAGATACACGGCCCTGTGAGAGAGGGATACACGGCCCGGTGAGAGAGGGATACACGGCCCTGTGAGACCGGGATACACGGCCCTGTGAGAGAGGGATACAAGGCCCTGTGAGAGAGGGATACACGGCCCTGTGAGAGAGGAATACAGGGCCCTGTGAGACCGGGATACACGGCCCTGTGAGAGAGGGATACACGGCCCTGTGAGAGAGGGACACACGGCCCTGTGAGAGAGGAATGCACGACCCTGTGCGAGAGGAATACAGGGCCCTGTGAGAGAGGGATACACGGCCCTGTGAGACCAGGATACACGGCCCTGTGAGACCGGAATACACGGCCCTGTGAGAGAGGGAAACACAGCCCTGTGAGAGAGGGATACACGGCCCTGTGAGAGAGGGATACATGGCTCTGTGAGAGAGGGATACACGGCCCTGTGAGACCGGGATACACTGCCCTGTGAGAGAGGGATACACGGCCCTTTGAGAGAGGGATACATGGCCCTGTGAGACCGGGATACACGTCCCTGTGAGAGACGGATACACGGCCCTGTGAGAGAGGGATACACGGCCCTTTGAGACCGGGATACACGGCCCTGTGAGACAGGGATACACGGCCCTGTGAGAGAGGGATACACGTCCCTGTGAGACCGCGATACACGGCCCTGTGAGAGGGGGATACACGGCCCTGTGAGTGAGGGATACACGGCCCTGTGAGAGAGGGATACAAGGCCCTGTGAGAGAGGCATACACGACCCTGTGAGACCGGAATACACGGCCCTGTGAGAGAGGGATACACGGCCCTGTGAGAGAGGGACACACGGCCCTTTGAGACCGGGATACACAGCCCTGTGAGAGAGCAATACATGGCCCTGTGAGACCGGGATACACGACCCTGTGAGAGAGGGATAGTCGGTCCTGTGAGAGAGGGCTACAAGGCCCTGTGAGAGAGGGATACACGGCCCTGTGAGAGAGGGATACACGGCCCTGTGAGAGAGGGATACACGGCCCTGTGAGAGAGGGATACACGGCCCTGTGAGAGAGGGATACACGGCCCTGTGAGAGAGGGCTACACGGCCCTGTGAGAGAGGGATACACGGCCCTGTGAGAGAGGGATACACAGCCCTGTGAGAGAGGGATACACGGCCCTGTGAGAGAAGGATACACGGCCCTGTGAGACCGGGATACACGGCCCTGAGAGAGGGATTCACGGCCCTGTGATAGAGGGATACACGGCCCTGTGAGACCGGGATACACGGCGTGTGAGAGGGGGATACACGGCCCTGTGAGAGAGGGTTACACGGCGCTGTGAGACCGGGATACACGGCCCTGTGAGACCGGGATACACGGCCCTGTGAGACCGGGATACACGGCCTTAGTGAGAGAGGGATACACGGCCCTGTGAGACCAGGATACACGGCCCTGTGAGACCGGAATACACGGATCTGTGAGAGAGGGATACATGGCCCTGTGAGAGAGGGATACACGGCCTTGTTAGACCGGGATACACAGCCCTGTGAGAGAGGGATACACGGCCCTGTGAGACCAGGATACACGGCCCTGTGAGACCGGAATACATGGATCTGTGAGAGAGGGATACATGGCCCTGTGAGAGAGGGATACACGGCCCGGTGAGAGAGGGATACACTGCCCTGTGAGACCGGGATACACGGACCTGTGAGAGAGGGATACACGGCCCTGTGAGAGAGGAATACAGGGCCCTGTGAGACCGGGATACACGGCCCTATGAGAGAGGGATACACGGCCCTGTGAGAGAGGGATACACGGCCCTGTGAGAGAGGGATACACGGCCTTGTTAGACCGGGATACACGGCCCTGTGAGAGAGGAATACATGGCCCTGTGAGAGAGGGATACACGACCCTGTGAGACCGGGATACACGGCCCTGTGAGAGAGGGTTACACGGCCCTGTGAGAGAGGGATACACGGCCCTGTGAGACCCGGATACACGGCCCTGTGAGAGAGGGTTACACGGCGCTGTGAGACCGGGATACACGGCCCTTTGAGACCGGGATACACGGCCCTGTGAGACCGGGATACACGGTCCTGTGAGAGAGGGATACACGACCCTGTGAGACCGGGATACACGGCCCTGTGAGAGAGGGTTACACGGCGCTGTGAGACCGGGATACACGGCCCTGTGAGACCGGGATACACGGCCCTGTGAGACCGGGATACACGGCCCTGTGAGAGAGGGATACACGGCCCTGTGAGAGAGGGATACACGGCCCTGTGAGAGAGGGATACACGGCCCTGTGAGAGAGATATACACGGCCCTGTGAGACCGGGATACACGGCCCTGTGAGAGAGGGATACACGGCCCTGTGAGAGAGAGATACACGGCCCTGTGAGAGAGGGATATACGGCCCTGTGAGAGAGGGATACACGGCCCTGGGAGAGGGGTATACACGGCCCTGTGAGAGAGGATTACACGGCCCTGTGAGAGAGGGATACACGGCCCTGTGAGAGAGGGATACACGGCCCTGTGAGAGAGGGATACATGGCCCTGTTAGAGAGGGATACACGGCCCTGTGAGAGAGGGATACACGGCCTTGTGAGAGAGGGATACACGGCCCTGTGAGACCGGGATACACGGCCCTGTGAGACCGGGATACACGGCCCTGTGAGAGAGGGATACACGGCGCTGTGAGAGAGGGATACACGGCCCTGTGAGACAGCGATACACGGCCCTGTGAGGCCGGGATACACGGCCCTGTGAGACCGGGATACACGGCCCTGTGAGAGAGGGATACACGGCCCTGTGAGAGAGGGATACACGGCCCTGTGAGAGAGGGATACACGGCCCTGTGAGAGAGGGATACACGGCCCTGTGAGAGAGGGATACACGGCCCTGTGAGACCGGGATACACGGCCCTGTGAGAGAGGGATACACGGCCCTGTGAGAGAGGGATACACGGCCATGTGAGAGAGGAATACAGGGCCCTGTGAGAGAGGGATACACGGCCCTGTGAGAGGGATACACGGCCCTGTGAGACCGGAATACACGGACCTGTGAGAGAGAGGGATACATGGCCCTGTGAGAGAGGGATACACGGCCTTGTTAGACCGGGATACACGGCCTTGTTAGACCGGGATACACGGCCCTGTGAGGCCGGGATACACGGCCCTGTGAGACCGGGATACACGGCCCTGTGAGAGAGGGATACACGGCCCTGTGAGAGAGGGATACACGGCCCTGTGAGAGAGGGATACACGGCCCTGTGAGAGAGGGATACACGGCCCTGTGAGAGAGGGATACACGGCCCTGTGAGACCTGGATACATGGCTCTGTGAGAGAGGGATACACGGCCCTGTGAGAGAGGGATACACGGCCCTGTGAGAGAGGGATACACGCGCCTGTGAGAGAGGGATACACAGCCCTGTTAGACTGGGATAGACGGTCCTGTGAGACCGGGATACACGGCACTGTTACAGAGAGATACACGACCCTGTGAGAGAGGGATACACGGCCCGGTGAGAGAGGGATACACGGCCCTGTGAGACCGGGATACACGGCCCTGTGAGAGAGGGATACAAGGCACTGTGAGAAAGGGATACACGGCCCTGTGAGAGAGGGATACACGGCCCTGTGAGAGAGGAATACACGACCCTGTGCGAGAGGAATACAGGGCCCTGTGAGAGAGGGATACACGGCCCTGTGAGACCAGGATACACGGCCCTGTGAGACCGGAATACACGGCCCTGTGAGAGAGGGAAACACAGCCCTGTGAGAGAGGGATACACGGCCCTGTGAGAGAGGGATACACGGCCTTGTGAGACCGGGATACACTGCCGTGTGAGAGAGGGATACACGGCCCTTTGAGAGAGGGATACACGGCCCTGTGAGACCGGGATACACGTCCCTGTGAGAGACGGATACACGGCCCTGTGTGAGAGGGATACACGGCCCTTTGAGACCGGGATACACGGCCCTGTGAGACAGGGATACACGGCCCTGTGAGAGAGGGATACACGTCCCTGTGAGACCGCGATACACGGCCCTGTGAGAGGGGGATACACGGCACTGTGAGTGAGGGATACACGGCCCTGTGAGAGAGGGATACAAGGCCCTGTGAGAGAGGCATACACGACCCTGTGAGACCGGGATACACGGCCCTGTGAGACCGGAATACACGGCTCTGTGAGACCGGGATACACGACCCTGTGAGAGAGGGATAGTCGGTCCTGTGAGAGAGGGCTACAAGGCCCTGTGAGAGAGGGATACACGGCCCTGTCAGAGGGGGATACACGGCCCTGTGAGAGAAGGATACACGGCCCTGTGAGACCGGGATACACGGCCTTAGTGAGAGAGGGATACACGGCCCTGTGAGACCAGGATACACGGCCCTGTGAGACCGGAATACACGGATCTGTGAGAGAGCGATACATGGCCCTGTGAGAGAGGGATACACGGCCTTGTTAGACCGGGATACACAGCCCTGTGAGAGAGGGATACACGGCCCTGTGAGACCAGGATACACGGCCCTGTGCGACCGGAATACACGGATCTGTGAGAGAGGGATACATGGCCCTGTGAGAGAGGGATACACGTCCTTATTAGACCGGGATACACGGCCCTGTGAGAGAGGGATACACGGCCCTGTGAGACCGGGATACACGGCCCTGTGAGAGAGGGATACACGGCCCTGTGAGAGAGGGATACACGGCCCTGTGAGAGAGATATACACGGCCCTGTGAGACCGGGATACACGGCCCTGTGAGAGAGGGATACACGGCCCTGTGAGAGAGAGATACACGGCCCTGTGAGAGAGGGATATACGGCCCTGTGAGAGAGGGATACACGGCCCTGGGAGAGAGGGATACACGGCCCTGTGAGAGAGGGATACATGGCCCTGTTAGAGAGGGATACACGGCCCTGTGAGAGAGGGATACACGGCCCTGTGAGAGAGGGATACACGGCCCTGTGAGAGAGGATTACACGGCCCTGTGAGAGAGGGATACACGGCCCTGTGAGAGAGGGATACACGGCCCTGTGAGAGAGGGATACATGGCCCTGTTAGAGAGGGATACACGGCCCTGTGAGAGAGGGATACACGGCCTTGTGAGAGAGGGATACACGGCCCTGTGAGACCGGGATACACGGCCCTGTGAGACCGGGATACACGGCCCTGTGAGAGAGGGATACACGGCGCTGTGAGAGAGGGATACACGGCCCTGTGAGACAGCGATACACGGCCCTGTGAGGCCGGGATACACGGCCCTGTGAGACCGGGATACACGGCCCTGTGAGAGAGGGATACACGGCCCTGTGAGAGAGGGATACACGGCCCTGTGAGAGAGGGATACACGGCCCTGTGAGAGAGGGATACACGGCCCTGTGAGAGAGGGATACACGGCCCTGTGAGACCGGGATACACGGCCCTGTGAGAGAGGGATACACGGCCCTGTGAGAGAGGGATACACGGCCATGTGAGAGAGGAATACAGGGCCCTGTGAGAGAGGGATACACGGCCCTGTGAGAGGGATACACGGCCCTGTGAGACCGGAATACACGGACCTGTGAGAGAGAGGGATACATGGCCCTGTGAGAGAGGGATACACGGCCTTGTTAGACCGGGATACACGGCCTTGTTAGACCGGGATACACGGCCCTGTGAGGCCGGGATACACGGCCCTGTGAGACCGGGATACACGGCCCTGTGAGAGAGGGATACACGGCCCTGTGAGAGAGGGATACACGGCCCTGTGAGAGAGGGATACACGGCCCTGTGAGAGAGGGATACACGGCCCTGTGAGAGAGGGATACACGGCCCTGTGAGACCTGGATACATGGCTCTGTGAGAGAGGGATACACGGCCCTGTGAGAGAGGGATACACGGCCCTGTGAGAGAGGGATACACGGGCCTGTGAGAGAGGGATACACAGCCCTGTTAGACTGGGATAAACGGTCCTGTGAGACCGGGATACACGGCACTGTTACAGAGAGATACACGACCCTGTGAGAGAGGGATACACGGCCCGGTGAGAGAGGGATACACGGCCCTGTGAGACCGGGATACACGGCCCTGTGAGAGAGGGATACAAGGCACTGTGAGAAAGGGATACACGGCCCTGTGAGAGAGGGATACACGGCCCTGTGAGAGAGGAATACACGACCCTGGGCGAGAGGAATACAGGGCCCTGTGAGAGAGGGATACACGGCCCTGTGAGACCAGGATACACGGCCCTGTGAGACCGGAATACACGGCCCTGTGAGAGAGGGAAACACAGCCCTGTGAGAGAGGGATACACGGCCCTGTGAGAGAGGGATACACGGCCTTGTGAGACCGGGATACACTGCCGTGTGAGAGAGGGATACACGGCCCTTTGAGAGAGGGATACACGGCCCTGTGAGACCGGGATACACGTCCCTGTGAGAGACGGATACACGGCCCTGTGTGAGAGGGATACACGGCCCTTTGAGACCGGGATACACGGCCCTGTGAGACAGGGATACACGGCCCTGTGAGAGAGGGATACACGTCCCTGTGAGACCGCGATACACGGCCCTGTGAGAGGGGGATACACGGCACTGTGAGTGAGGGATACACGGCCCTGTGAGAGAGGGATACAAGGCCCTGTGAGAGAGGCATACACGACCCTGTGAGACCGGGATACACGGCCCTGTGAGACCGGAATACACGGCTCTGTGAGACCGGGATACACGACCCTGTGAGAGAGGGATAGTCGGTCCTGTGAGAGAGGGCTACAAGGCCCTGTGAGAGAGGGATACACGGCCCTGTCAGAGGGGGATACACGGCCCTGTGAGAGAGGGATACACGGCCCTGTGAGAGAGGGATACACGGCCCTGTGAGAGAGGGATACACGGCCCTGTGAGAGAGGGATACATGGCCCTGTGAGAGAGGGATACACGGCCCTGTGAGAGAGGGATACACGGCCCTGTGAGAGAGGGATACACGGCCCTGTGAGAGAGGGATACACGGCCCTGTGAGAGAGGGATACATGGCCCTGTGAGAGAGGGATACACGGCACTGTGAGAGAGGGCTACACGGCCCTGTGAGAGAGGGATACACGGCCCTGTGAGAGAGGGCTACACGGCCCTGTGAGAGAGGGATACACGGCCCTGTGAGAGAGGGATACACGGCCCTGTGAGAGAAGGATACACGGCCCTGTGAGACCGGGATACACGGCCTTAGTGAGAGAGGGATACACGGCCCTGTGAGACCAGGATACACGGCCCTGTGAGACCGGAATACACCGATCTGTGAGAGAGCGATACATGGCCCTGTGAGAGAGGGATACACGGCCTTGTTAGACCGGGATACACAGCCCTGTGAGAGAGGGATACACGGCCCTGTGAGACCAGGATACACGGCCCTGTGCGACCGGAATACACGGATCTGTGAGAGAGGGATACATGGCCCTGTGAGAGAGGGATACACGTCCTTATTAGACCGGGATACACGGCCCTGTGAGAGAGGGATACACGGCCCTGTGAGACCGAGATACACGGCCCTGTGAGCGAGGGATATACGGCTCTGTGAGAGAGGGATACACGGCCCTGTGAGAGGGGGATACACGGCCCTGTGAGAGAGGGTTACACGGCCCTGTGAGACCTGGATACACGGCCCTGTGAGAGAGGGATACACGGCCCTGTGAGAGAAGGATACACGGCCCCGTGAGACCGGGATACACGGCGCTGTGAGACCGGGATACACGGCCCTGTGAGACCGGGATACGCGGCCCTGTGAGAGAGGGATACACGGCCCTGTGAGAAAGGGATACACGGCCCTGTCAGACTGGGATACACGGCCCTGTGAGAGAGGGATACACGGCCCTGTGAGAGAGGGATACACGGCCCTGTGAGAGAGGGATACACGGGCCTGTGAGAGAGGGATACACGGCCCTGTGAGACTGGGATACACGGCCCTGTGTGACCGGGATACACGGCAATGTGAGAGAGAGATACACGGCCCTGTGAGAGAGGGATACACGGCCCGGTGAGAGAGGGATACTCGGCCCTGTGAGACCGGGATACACGGCCCTGTGAGAGAGGGATACACGGCCCTGTGAGAGAGGAATACAGGGCCCTGTGAGACCGGGATACACGGCCCTATGAGAGAGGGATACACGGCCCTGTGAGAGAGGGATACACGGCCCTGTGAGAGAGGGATACACGGCCTTGTTAGACCGGGATACACGGCACTGTGAGAGAGGAATACACGGCCCTGTGAGAGAGGGATACACGACCCTGTGAGACCGGGATACACGGCCCTGTGAGAGAGGGTTACACGGCCCTGTGAGAGAGGGATACACGGCCCTGTGAGACCGGGATACACGGCCCTGTGAGACCGGGATACACGGCCCTGTGAGAGAGGGTTACACGGCGCTGTGAGACCGGGATACACGGCCCTGTGAGACCGGGATACACGGCCCTGTGAGACCGGGATACACGGCCCTGTGAGAGAGGGATACACGACCCTGTGAGACCGGGATACACGGCCCTGTGAGAGAGGGTTACACGGCGCTGTGAGACCGGGATACACGGCCCTGTGAGACCGGGATACACGGCCCTGTGAGACCGGGATACACGGCCCTGTGAGAGAGGGATACACGGCCCTATGAGAAAGGGATACACGGCCCTGTGAGACCGGGATACACGGCCCTGTGAGAGAGGGATACACGGCCCTGTGAGAGAGGGATACACGGCCCTGTGAGAGAGGGATACACGGCCCTGTGAGAGAGATATACACGGCCCTGTGAGACCGGGATACACGGCCCTGTGAGAGAGGGATACACGGCCCTGTGAGAGAGAGATACACGGCCCTGTGAGAGAGGGATATACGGCCCTGTGAGAGAGGGATACACGGCCCTGGGAGAGGGGTATACACGGCCCTGTGAGAGAGGATTACACGGCCCTGTGAGAGAGGGATACACGGCCCTGTGAGAGAGGGATACACGGCCCTGTGAGAGAGGGATACATGGCCCTGTTAGAGAGGGATACACGGCCCTGTGAGAGAGGGATACACGGCCTTGTGAGAGAGGGATACACGGCCCTGTGAGACCGGGATACACGGCGTGTGAGAGGGGGATACACGGCCCTGTGAGAGAGGGTTACACGGCGCTGTGAGACCGGGATACACGGCCCTGTGAGACCGGGATACACGGCCCTGTGAGACCGGGATACACGGCCTTAGTGAGAGAGGGATACACGGCCCTGTGAGACCAGGATACACGGCCCTGTGAGACCGGAATACACGGATCTGTGAGAGAGGGATACATGGCCCTGTGAGAGAGGGATACACGGCCTTGTTAGACCGGGATACACAGCCCTGTGAGAGAGGGATACACGGCCCTGTGAGACCAGGATACACGGCCCTGTGAGACCGGAATACATGGATCTGTGAGAGAGGGATACATGGCCCTGTGAGAGAGGGATACACGGCCCGGTGAGAGAGGGATACACTGCCCTGTGAGACCGGGATACACGGACCTGTGAGAGAGGGATACACGGCCCTGTGAGAGAGGAATACAGGGCCCTGTGAGACCGGGATACACGGCCCTATGAGAGAGGGATACACGGCCCTGTGAGAGAGGGATACACGGCCCTGTGAGAGAGGGATACACGGCCTTGTTAGACCGGGATACACGGCCCTGTGAGAGAGGAATACATGGCCCTGTGAGAGAGGGATACACGACCCTGTGAGACCGGGATACACGGCCCTGTGAGAGAGGGTTACACGGCCCTGTGAGAGAGGGATACACGGCCCTGTGAGACCCGGATACACGGCCCTGTGAGAGAGGGTTACACGGCGCTGTGAGACCGGGATACACGGCCCTTTGAGACCGGGATACACGGCCCTGTGAGACCGGGATACACGGTCCTGTGAGAGAGGGATACACGACCCTGTGAGACCGGGATACACGGCCCTGTGAGAGAGGGTTACACGGCGCTGTGAGACCGGGATACACGGCCCTGTGAGACCGGGATACACGGCCCTGTGAGACCGGGATACACGGCCCTGTGAGAGAGGGATACACGGCCCTGTGAGAGAGGGATACACGGCCCTGTGAGAGAGGGATACACGGCCCTGTGAGAGAGATATACACGGCCCTGTGAGACCGGGATACACGGCCCTGTGAGAGAGGGATACACGGCCCTGTGAGAGAGAGATACACGGCCCTGTGAGAGAGGGATATACGGCCCTGTGAGAGAGGGATACACGGCCCTGGGAGAGGGGTATACACGGCCCTGTGAGAGAGGATTACACGGCCCTGTGAGAGAGGGATACACGGCCCTGTGAGAGAGGGATACACGGCCCTGTGAGAGAGGGATATATGGCCCTGTTAGAGAGGGATACACGGCCCTGTGAGAGAGGGATACACGGCCTTGTGAGAGAGGGATACACGGCCCTGTGAGACCGGGATACACGGCCCTGTGAGACCGGGATACACGGCGCTGTGAGAGAGGGATACACGGCCCTGTGAGACAGCGATACACGGCCCTGTGAGGCCGGGATACACGGCCCTGTGAGACCGGGATACACGGCCCTGTGAGAGAGGGATACACGGCCCTGTGAGAGAGGGATACACGGCCCTTTGAGACCGGGATACACGGCCCTTTGAGACCGGGATACACGGCCCTGTGAGACCGGGATACACGGTCCTGTGAGAGAGGGATACACGACCCTGTGAGACCGGGATACACGGCCCTGTGAGAGAGGGTTACACGGCGCTGTGAGACCGGGATACACGGCCCTGTGAGACCGGGATACACGGCCCTGTGAGACCGGGATACACGGCCCTGTGAGAGAGGGATACACGGCCCTGTGAGAGAGGGATACACGGCCCTGTGAGAGAGGGATACACGGCCCTGTGAGAGAGATATACACGGCCCTGTGAGACCGGGATACACGGCCCTGTGAGAGAGGATTACACGGCCCTGTGAGAGAGGGATACACGGCCCTGTGAGAGAGGGATACACGGCCCTGTGAGAGAGGGATACATGGCCCTGTTAGAGAGGGATACACGGCCCTGTGAGAGAGGGATACACGGCCTTGTGAGAGAGGGATACACGGCCCTGTGAGACCGGGATACACGGCCCTGTGAGACCGGGATACACGGCCCTGTGAGAGAGGGATACACGGCGCTGTGAGAGAGGGATACACGGCCCTGTGAGACAGCGATACACGGCCCTGTGAGGCCGGGATACACGGCCCTGTGAGACCGGGATACACGGCCCTGTGAGAGAGGGATACACGGCCCTGTGAGAGAGGGATACACGGCCCTGTGAGAGAGGGATACACGGCCCTGTGAGAGAGGGATACACGGCCCTGTGAGAGAGGGATACACGGCCCTGTGAGACCGGGATACACGGCCCTGTGAGAGAGGGATACACGGCCCTGTGAGAGAGGGATACACGGCCATGTGAGAGAGGAATACAGGGCCCTGTGAGAGAGGGATACACGGCCCTGTGAGAGGGATACACGGCCCTGTGAGACCGGAATACACGGACCTGTGAGAGAGAGGGATACATGGCCCTGTGAGAGAGGGATACACGGCCTTGTTAGACCGGGATACACGGCCTTGTTAGACCGGGATACACGGCCCTGTGAGGCCGGGATACACGGCCCTGTGAGACCGGGATACACGGCCCTGTGAGAGAGGGATACACGGCCCTGTGAGAGAGGGATACACGGCCCTGTGAGAGAGGGATACACGGCCCTGTGAGAGAGGGATACACGGCCCTGTGAGAGAGGGATACACGGCCCTGTGAGACCTGGATACATGGCTCTGTGAGAGAGGGATACACGGCCCTGTGAGAGAGGGATACACGGCCCTGTGAGAGAGGGATACACGGGCCTGTGAGAGAGGGATACACAGCCCTGTTAGACTGGGATAGACGGTCCTGTGAGACCGGGATACACGGCACTGTTACAGAGAGATACACGACCCTGTGAGAGAGGGATACACGGCCCGGTGAGAGAGGGATACACGGCCCTGTGAGACCGGGATACACGGCCCTGTGAGAGAGGGATACAAGGCACTGTGAGAAAGGGATACACGGCCCTGTGAGAGAGGGATACACGGCCCTGTGAGAGAGGAATACACGACCCTGTGCGAGAGGAATACAGGGCCCTGTGAGAGAGGGATACACGGCCCTGTGAGACCAGGATACACGGCCCTGTGAGACCGGAATACACGGCCCTGTGAGAGAGGGAAACACAGCCCTGTGAGAGAGGGATACACGGCCCTGTGAGAGAGGGATACACGGCCTTGTGAGACCGGGATACACTGCCGTGTGAGAGAGGGATACACGGCCCTTTGAGAGAGGGATACACGGCCCTGTGAGACCGGGATACACGTCCCTGTGAGAGACGGATACACGGCCCTGTGTGAGAGGGATACACGGCCCTTTGAGACCGGGATACACGGCCCTGTGAGACAGGGATACACGGCCCTGTGAGAGAGGGATACACGTCCCTGTGAGACCGCGATACACGGCCCTGTGAGAGGGGGATACACGGCACTGTGAGTGAGGGATACACGGCCCTGTGAGAGAGGGATACAAGGCCCTGTGAGAGAGGCATACACGACCCTGTGAGACCGGGATACACGGCCCTGTGAGACCGGAATACACGGCTCTGTGAGACCGGGATACACGACCCTGTGAGAGAGGGATAGTCGGTCCTGTGAGAGAGGGCTACAAGGCCCTGTGAGAGAGGGATACACGGCCCTGTCAGAGGGGGATACACGGCCCTGTGAGAGAAGGATACACGGCCCTGTGAGACCGGGATACACGGCCTTAGTGAGAGAGGGATACACGGCCCTGTGAGACCAGGATACACGGCCCTGTGAGACCGGAATACACGGATCTGTGAGAGAGCGATACATGGCCCTGTGAGAGAGGGATACACGGCCTTGTTAGACCGGGATACACAGCCCTGTGAGAGAGGGATACACGGCCCTGTGAGACCAGGATACACGGCCCTGTGCGACCGGAATACACGGATCTGTGAGAGAGGGATACATGGCCCTGTGAGAGAGGGATACACGTCCTTATTAGACCGGGATACACGGCCCTGTGAGAGAGGGATACACGGCCCTGTGAGACCGGGATACACGGCCCTGTGAGAGAGGGATACACGGCCCTGTGAGAGAGGGATACACGGCCCTGTGAGAGAGATATACACGGCCCTGTGAGACCGGGATACACGGCCCTGTGAGAGAGGGATACACGGCCCTGTGAGAGAGAGATACACGGCCCTGTGAGAGAGGGATACACGGCCCTGTGAGAGAGGGTTACACGGCCCTGTCAGAGGGGGATACACGGCCCTGTGAGAGAGGGATACACGGCCCTGTGAGAGAGGGATACACGGCCCTGGGAGAGGGGTATACACGGCCCTGTGAGAGAGGATTACACGGCCCTGTGAGAGAGGGATACACGGCCCTGTGAGAGAGGGATACACGGCCCTGTGAGAGAGGGATACATGGCCCTGTTAGAGAGGGATACACGGCCCTGTGAGAGAGGGATACACGGCCTTGTGAGAGAGGGATACACGGCCCTGTGAGACCGGGATACACGGCCCTGTGAGACCGGGATACACGGCCCTGTGAGAGAGGGATACACGGCGCTGTGAGAGAGGGATACACGGCCCTGTGAGACAGCGATACACGGCCCTGTGAGGCCGGGATACACGGCCCTGTGAGACCGGGATACACGGCCCTGTGAGAGAGGGATACACGGCCCTGTGAGAGAGGGATACACGGCCCTGTGAGAGAGGGATACACGGCCCTGTGAGAGAGGGATACACGGCCCTGTGAGAGAGGGATACACGGCCCTGTGAGACCGGGATACACGGCCCTGTGAGAGAGGGATACACGGCCCTGTGAGAGAGGGATACACGGCCATGTGAGAGAGGAATACAGGGCCCTGTGAGAGAGGGATACACGGCCCTGTGAGAGGGATACACGGCCCTGTGAGACCGGAATACACGGACCTGTGAGAGAGAGGGATACATGGCCCTGTGAGAGAGGGATACACGGCCTTGTTAGACCGGGATACACGGCCTTGTTAGACCGGGATACACGGCCCTGTGAGGCCGGGATACACGGCCCTGTGAGACCGGGATACACGGCCCTGTGAGAGAGGGATACACGGCCCTGTGAGAGAGGGATACACGGCCCTGTGAGAGAGGGATACACGGCCCTGTGAGAGAGGGATACACGGCCCTGTGAGAGAGGGATACACGGCCCTGTGAGACCTGGATACATGGCTCTGTGAGAGAGGGATACACGGCCCTGTGAGAGAGGGATACACGGCCCTGTGAGAGAGGGATACACGGGCCTGTGAGAGAGGGATACACAGCCCTGTTAGACTGGGATAAACGGTCCTGTGAGACCGGGATACACGGCACTGTTACAGAGAGATACACGACCCTGTGAGAGAGGGATACACGGCCCGGTGAGAGAGGGATACACGGCCCTGTGAGACCGGGATACACGGCCCTGTGAGAGAGGGATACAAGGCACTGTGAGAAAGGGATACACGGCCCTGTGAGAGAGGGATACACGGCCCTGTGAGAGAGGAATACACGACCCTGTGCGAGAGGAATACAGGGCCCTGTGAGAGAGGGATACACGGCCCTGTGAGACCAGGATACACGGCCCTGTGAGACCGGAATACACGGCCCTGTGAGAGAGGGAAACACAGCCCTGTGAGAGAGGGATACACGGCCCTGTGAGAGAGGGATACACGGCCTTGTGAGACCGGGATACACTGCCGTGTGAGAGAGGGATACACGGCCCTTTGAGAGAGGGATACACGGCCCTGTGAGACCGGGATACACGTCCCTGTGAGAGACGGATACACGGCCCTGTGTGAGAGGGATACACGGCCCTTTGAGACCGGGATACACGGCCCTGTGAGACAGGGATACACGGCCCTGTGAGAGAGGGATACACGTCCCTGTGAGACCGCGATACACGGCCCTGTGAGAGGGGGATACACGGCACTGTGAGTGAGGGATACACGGCCCTGTGAGAGAGGGATACAAGGCCCTGTGAGAGAGGCATACACGACCCTGTGAGACCGGGATACACGGCCCTGTGAGACCGGAATACACGGCTCTGTGAGACCGGGATACACGACCCTGTGAGAGAGGGATAGTCGGTCCTGTGAGAGAGGGCTACAAGGCCCTGTGAGAGAGGGATACACGGCCCTGTCAGAGGGGGATACACGGCCCTGTGAGAGAGGGATACACGGCCCTGTGAGAGAGGGATACACGGCCCTGTGAGAGAGGGATACACGGCCCTGTGAGAGAGGGATACATGGCCCTGTGAGAGAGGGATACACGGCCCTGTGAGAGAGGGATACACGGCCCTGTGAGAGAGGGATACACGGCCCTGTGAGAGAGGGATACACGGCCCTGTGAGAGAGGGATACATGGCCCTGTGAGAGAGGGATACACGGCACTGTGAGAGAGGGCTACACGGCCCTGTGAGAGAGGGATACACGGCCCTGTGAGAGAGGGCTACACGGCCCTGTGAGAGAGGGATACACGGCCCTGTGAGAGAGGGATACACGGCCCTGTGAGAGAAGGATACACGGCCCTGTGAGACCGGGATACACGGCCTTAGTGAGAGAGGGATACACGGCCCTGTGAGACCAGGATACGCGGCCCTGTGAGACCGGAATACACGGATCTGTGAGAGAGCGATACATGGCCCTGTGAGAGAGGGATACACGGCCTTGTTAGACCGGGATACACAGCCCTGTGAGAGAGGGATACACGGCCCTGTGAGACCAGGATACACGGCCCTGTGCGACCGGAATACACGGATCTGTGAGAGAGGGATACATGGCCCTGTGAGAGAGGGATACACGTCCTTATTAGACCGGGATACACGGCCCTGTGAGAGAGGGATACACGGCCCTGTGAGACCGAGATACACGGCCCTGTGAGCGAGGGATATACGGCTCTGTGAGAGAGGGATACACGGCCCTGTGAGAGGGGGATACACGGCCCTGTGAGAGAGGGTTACACGGCCCTGTGAGACCTGGATACACGGCCCTGTGAGAGAGGGATACACGGCCCTGTGAGAGAAGGATACACGGCCCCGTGAGACCGGGATACACGGCGCTGTGAGACCGGGATACACGGCCCTGTGAGACCGGGATACGCGGCCCTGTGAGAGAGGGATACACGGCCCTGTGAGAAAGGGATACACGGCCCTGTCAGACTGGGATACACGGCGCTGTGAGAGAGGGATATACGGCTCTGTGAGAGAGGGATACACGGCCCTGTGAGACCTGGATACACGGCCCTGTGAGAGAGGGATACACGGCCCTGTGAGAGAGGGATACACGGCCCTGTGAGACCGGGATACACGGCCCTGTGAGAGAGGGATACACGGCCCTGTGAGAGAGGGATACACGGCCCTGTGAGAGAGGGATACAGGGCCCTGTGAGAGAGGGATACACGGCCCTGTGAGACCAGGATACACGGCCCTGTGAGAGAGGGATACACGGCCCTGTGAGACCAGGATACACGGCCCGGTGAGAGAGGGATACACGGCCCTGTGAGACCGGGATACACGGCCCTGTGAGAGAGGGATACACGGCCCTGTGAGAGAGGGATACACGGCCCTGTGAGAGAGGGATATACGGCCTTGTTAGACCGGGATACACGGCCCTGTGAGAGAGGGATACACGGCCCTGTGAGAGAGGGATACATGGCCCTGTGAGAGAGCGATACACGGCCTTGTTAGACCGGGATACACGGCCCTGTGAGAGAGGGATACACGGCCCTGTGAGAGAGGGATACACGGCCCTGTGAGTGAGGAATACATGACCCTGTGAGAGAGCGATACACGGCCTTGTTAGACCGGGATACACGGCCCTGTGAGAGAGGGATACACGGCCCTGTGAGAGAGGGATATACGGCCCTGTGAGAGAGGGATACACGGCCCTGTGAGAGAGGGATACACGGCCCTGTGAGAGAGGGATACACGACCCTGTGAGAGAGGGATACACGGCCCTGTGAGAGAGGGATACACGGCCCTGTGAGAGAGGGATACACGGCCCTGTGAGAGAGGGATACACGGCCTTGTGAGAGAGGAATACAGGGCCCTGTGAGAGAGGGATACACGGCCCTGTGAGAGAGGGATACACGACCCTGTGAGAGAGGGATACACGGCCCTGTGAGAGGGGGATACAGGGCCCTGTGAGAGAGGGATACACGGGCCTGTGAGAGAGGGATACACGGCGCTGTGAGACTGGGATACACGGCCCTGTGAGACCGGGATACACGGCACTGTGAGAGAGAGATACACGGCCCTGTGAGAGAGGGATACACGGCCCTGTGAGAGAGGGATACACGGCCTTGTGAGAGAGGAATACAGGGCCCTGTGAGAGAGGGATACACGGCCCTGTGAGAGAGGGATACACGACCCTGTGAGAGAGGGATACACGGCCCTGTGAGAGAGGAAAACAGGGCCCTGTGAGACCGGGATACACGGCCCTGTGAGAGAGGATTACATGGCCCTGTGAGAGAGGGATACACGGCCATGTGAGACCGGGATACACGGCCCTGTGAGACCGGAATACACGGCCCTGTGAGAGAGGGATACACGGCCCTGTGAGAGAGGGATACACGGCCCTGTGAGAGAGGGATACCCGGCCTTGTTAGACCGGGATACACGGCCCTGTGAGAGAGGGATACACGGCCCTGTGAGACCGGGATACATGGCCCTGTGTGAGAGGGATACACGCCCTGTGAGAGAGGAATACACGGCCCTGTGAGAGAGGGATACACGGCCCTGTGAGACCGGGATACACGGCCCTGTGAGAGAGGGTTACACGGCCTTGTGAGAGAGGGATACACGGCCCTGTGAGACCGGGATACACGGCCCTGTGAGACCGGGATACACGGCCCTGTGAGACCGGGATACACGGCCCTGTGAGAGAGGGATACACGGCCCTGTGAGAAAGGGATACACAGCCCTGTGAGACCGGGATACACGGCCCTGTGAGTGAGGAATACATGGCCCTGTGAGAGAGGGATACACGACCCTGTGAGACCGGGATACACGGCCCTGTGAGAGAGGGTTACACGGCCCTGTGAGAGAGGGATACACGGCCCTGTGAGACCGGGATACACGGCCCTGTGAGACCCGGATACACGGCCCTGTGAGAGAGGGTTACACGGCGCTGTGAGACCGGGATACACGGCCCTTTGAGACCGGGATACACGGCCCTGTGAGACCGGGATACACGGTCCTGTGAGAGAGGGATACACGACCCTGTGAGACCGGGATACACGGCCCTGTGAGAGAGGGTTACACGGCGCTGTGAGACCGGGATACACGGCCCTGTGAGACCGGGATACACGGCCCTGTGAGACCAGGATACACGGCCCTGTGAGAGAGGGATTCACGGCCCTGTGAGAGAGGGATACACGGCCCTGTGAGAGAGGGATACACGGCCCTGTGAGAGAGATATACACGGCCCTGTGAGACCGGGATACACGGCCCTGTGAGAGAGGGATACACGGCCCTGTGAGAGAGAGATACACGGCCCTGTGAGAGAGGGATATACGGCCCTGTGAGAGAGGGGTATACACGGCCCTGTGAGAGAGGATTACACGGCCCTGTGAGAGAGGGATACACGGCCCTGTGAGAGAGGGATACACGGCCCTGTGAGAGAGGGATACATGGCCCTGTTAGAGAGGGATACACGGCCCTGTGAGAGAGGGATACACGGCCTTGTGAGAGAGGGATACACGGCCCTGTGAGACCGGGATACACGGCCCTGTGAGACCGGGATACACGGCCCTGTGAGAGAGGGATACACGGCGCTGTGAGAGAGGGATATACGGCCCTGTGAGACCGGGATACACGGCCGTGTGAGAGGGGGATACACGGCCCTGTGAGAGAGGGATACACGGCCCTGTGAGGCCGGGATACACGGCCCTGTGAGACCGGGATACACGGCCCTGTGAGAGAGGGATACACGGCCCTGTGAGAGAGGGATACACGGCCCTGTGAGAGAGGGATACACGGCCCTGTGAGAGAGGGATACACGGCCCTGTGAGAGAGGGATACACGGCCCTGTGAGACCGGGATACACGGCCCTGTGAGAGAGGGATACACGGCCCTGTGAGAGAGGGATACACGGCCATGTGAGAGAGGAATACAGGGCCCTGTGAGAGAGGGATACACGGCCCTGTGAGAGGGATACACGGCCCTGTGAGACCGGAATACACGGACCTGTGAGAGAGGGATACATGGCCCTGTGAGAGAGGGATACACGGCCTTGTTAGACCGGGATACACGGCCCTGTGAGAGAGGGATACACGGCCCTGTCAGAGGGGGATACACGGCCCTGTGAGAGAGGGATACACGGCCCTGTGAGAGAGGGATACACGGCCTAGTGAGACCTGTTTACATGGCTCTGTGAGAGAGGGATACACGGCCCTGTGAGAGAGGGATACACGGCCCTGTGAGAGAGGGATACACGGCCCTGTGAGAGAGGGATACACGGCCCTGTGAGAGAGGGATACACGGGCCTGTGAGAGAGGGATACACAGCCCTGTTAGACTGGGATAGACGGTCCTGTGAGACCGGGATACACGGCACTGTTACAGAGAGATACACGACCCTGTGAGAGAGGGATACACGGCCCGGTGAGAGAGGGATACACGGCCCTGTGAGACCGGGATACACGGCCCTGTGAGAGAGGGATACAAGGCACTGTGAGAGAGGGATACACGGCCCTGTGAGAGAGGGATACACGGCCCTGTGAGAGAGGAATACACGACCCTGTGCGAGAGGAATACAGGGCCCTGTGAGAGAGGGATACACGGCCCTGTGAGACCAGGATACACGGCCCTGTGAGACCGGAATACACGGCCCTGTGAGAGAGGGAAACACAGCCCTGTGAGAGAGGGATACACGGCCCTGTGAGAGAGGGATACACGGCCTTGTGAGACCGGGATACACTGCCCTGTGAGAGAGGGATACACGGCCCTTTGAGAGAGGGATACACGGCCCTGTGAGACCGGGATACACGTCCCTGTGAGAGACGGATACACGGCCCTGTGTGAGAGGGATACACGGCCCTTTGAGACCGGGATACACGGCCCTGTGAGACAGGGATACACGGCCCTGTGAGAGAGGGATACACGTCCCTGTGAGACCGCGATACACGGCCCTGTGAGAGGGGGATACACGGCACTGTGAGTGAGGGATACACGGCCCTGTGAGAGAGGGATACAAGGCCCTGTGAGAGAGGCATACACGACCCTGTGAGACCGGGATACACGGCCCTGTGAGACCGGAATACACGGCTCTGTGAGACCGGGATACACGACCCTGTGAGAGAGGGATAGTCGGTCCTGTGAGAGAGGGCTACAAGGCCCTGTGAGAGAGGGATACACGGCCCTGTGAGAGAGGGATACACGGCCCTGTGAGAGAGGGATACACGGCCCTGTGAGAGAGGGATACATGGCCCTGTGAGAGAGGGATACACGGCCCTGTGAGAGAGGGCCACACGGCCCTGTGAGACCGGGATACACGGCCTTAGTGAGAGAGGGATACACGGCCCTGTGAGACCAGGATACACGGCCCTGTGAGACCGGAATACACGGATCTGTGAGAGAGGGATACACGGCCCCGTGAGACCGGGATACACGGCGCTGTGAGACCGGGATACACGGCCCTGTGAGACCGGGATACGCGGCCCTGTGAGAGAGGGATACACGGCCCTGTGAGAAAGGGATACACGGCCCTGTCAGACTGGGATACACGGCCCTGTGAGAGAGGGATACACGGCCCTGTGAGAGAGGGATACACGGCCCTGTGAGAGAGGGATACACGGGCCTGTGAGAGAGGGATACACGGCCCTGTGAGACTGGGATACACGGCCCTGTGTGACCGGGATACACGGCAATGTGAGAGAGAGATACACGGCCCTGTGAGAGAGGGATACACGGCCCGGTGAGAGAGGGATACACGGCCCTGTGAGACCGGGATACACGGCCCTGTGAGAGAGGGATACACGGCCCTGTGAGAGAGGAATACAGGGCCCTGTGAGACCGGGATACACGGCCCTATGAGAGAGGGATACACGGCCCTGTGAGAGAGGGATACACGGCCCTGTGAGAGAGGGATACACGGCCTTGTTAGACCGGGATACACGGCACTGTGAGAGAGGAATACACGGCCCTGTGAGAGAGGGATACACGACCCTGTGAGACCGGGATACACGGCCCTGTGAGAGAGGGTTACACGGCCCTGTGAGAGAGGGATACACGGCCCTGTGAGACCGGGATACACGGCCCTGTGAGACCGGGATGCACGGCCCTGTGAGAGAGGGTTACACGGCGCTGTGAGACCGGGATACACGGCCCTGTGAGACCGGGATACACGGCCCTGTGAGACCGGGATACACGGCCCTGTGAGACCGGGATACACGGCCCTGTGAGAGAGGGATACACGGCCCTATGAGAAAGGGATACACGGCCCGGTGAGACCGGGATACACGGCCCTGTGAGAGAGGGATACACGGCCCTGTGAGAGAGGGATACATGGCCCTGTGAGAGAGGGATACACGGCCCTGTGAGAGAGATATACACGGCCCTGTGAGACCGGGATACACGGCCCTGTGAGAGAGGGATACACGGCCCTGTGAGAGAGAGATACACCGCCCTGTGATAGAGGGATATACGGCCCTGTGAGAGAGGGATACACGGCCCTGTGAGAGAGGGATACACGGCCCTGTGAGAGAGGGATACATGGCCCTGTTAGAGAGGGATACACGGCCCTGTGAGAGAGGGATACACGGCCTTGTGAGAGAGGGATACACGGCCCTGTGAGACCGGGATACACGGCCCTGTGAGACCGGGATACACGGCCCTGTGAGAGAGGGATACACGGCGCTGTGAGAGAGGGATACACGGCCCTGTGAGACAGCGATACACGGCCCTGTGAGGCCGGGATACACGGCCCTGTGAGACCGGGATACACGGCCCTGTGAGAGAGGGATACACGGCCCTGTGAGAGAGGGATACACGGCCCTGTGAGAGAGGGATACACGGCCCTGTGAGAGAGGGATACACGGCCCTGTGAGAGAGGGATACACGGCCCTGTGAGACCGGGATACACGGCCCTGTGAGAGAGGGATACACGGCCCTGTGAGAGAGGGATACACGGCCCTGTGAGACCGGGATACACGGCCCTGTGAGAGAGGGATACACGGCCCTGTGAGAGAGGGATACACGGCCATGTGAGAGAGGAATACAGGGCCCAGTGAGACCGGGATACACGGCCCTGTGAGAGAGGGATACAAGGCCCTGTGACAGAGGGATACACGGCTCTGTCAGAGGGGGATACACGGCCCTGTGAGAGAGGGATACACGGCCCTGTGAGAGAGGGATACACGGCCCTGTGAGACCTGGATACACGGCCCTGTGAGAGAGGGATACACGGCCCTGTGAGAGAGGGATACACGGCCCTGTGAGAGAGGGATACACGGCCCTGTGAGAGAGGGATACACGGGCCTGTGAGAGAGGGATACACAGCCCTGTTAGACTGGGATAGACGGTCCTGTGAGACCGGGATACACGACACTGTTACAGAGAGATACACGGCCCTGTGAGAGAGGGATACACGGCCCGGTGAGAGAGGGATACACGGCCCTGTGAGACCGGGATACACGGCCCTGTGAGAGAGGGATACAAGGCCCTGTGAGAGAGGGATACACGGCCCTGTGAGAGAGGGATACACGGCCCTGTGAGAGAGGAATGCACGACCCTGTGCGAGAGGAATACAGGGCCCTGTGAGAGAGGGATACACGGCCATGTGAGAGAGGAATACAGGGCCCTGTGAGAGAGGGATACACGGCCCTGTGAGAGGGATACACGGCCCTGTGAGACCGGAATACACGGACCTGTGAGAGAGAGGGATACATGGCCCTGTGAGAGAGGGATACACGGCCTTGTTAGACCGGGATACACGGCCTTGTTAGACCGGGATACACGGCCCTGTGAGGCCGGGATACACGGCCCTGTGAGACCGGGATACACGGCCCTGTGAGAGAGGGATACACGGCCCTGTGAGAGAGGGATACACGGCCCTGTGAGAGAGGGATACACGGCCCTGTGAGAGAGGGATACACGGCCCTGTGAGAGAGGGATACACGGCCCTGTGAGACCTGGATACATGGCTCTGTGAGAGAGGGATACACGGCCCTGTGAGAGAGGGATACACGGCCCTGTGAGAGAGGGATACACGGGCCTGTGAGAGAGGGATACACAGCCCTGTTAGACTGGGATAAACGGTCCTGTGAGACCGGGATACACGGCACTGTTACAGAGAGATACACGACCCTGTGAGAGAGGGATACACGGCCCGGTGAGAGAGGGATACACGGCCCTGTGAGACCGGGATACACGGCCCTGTGAGAGAGGGATACAAGGCACTGTGAGAAAGGGATACACGGCCCTGTGAGAGAGGGATACACGGCCCTGTGAGAGAGGAATACACGACCCTGTGCGAGAGGAATACAGGGCCCTGTGAGAGAGGGATACACGGCCCTGTGAGACCAGGATACACGGCCCTGTGAGACCGGAATACACGGCCCTGTGAGAGAGCGAAACACAGCCCTGTGAGAGAGGGATACACGGCCCTGTGAGAGAGGGATACACGGCCTTGTGAGACCGGGATACACTGCCGTGTGAGAGAGGGATACACGGCCCTTTGAGAGAGGGATACACGGCCCTGTGAGACCGGGATACACGTCCCTGTGAGAGACGGATACACGGCCCTGTGTGAGAGGGATACACGGCCCTTTGAGACCGGGATACACGGCCCTGTGAGACAGAGATACACGGCCCTGTGAGAGAGGGATACACGTCCCTGTGAGACCGCGATACACGGCCCTGTGAGAGGGGGATACACGGCACTGTGAGTGAGGGATACACGGCCCTGTGAGAGAGGGATACAAGGCCCTGTGAGAGAGGCATACACGACCCTGTGAGACCGGGATACACGGCCCTGTGAGACCGGAATACACGGCTCTGTGAGACCGGGATACACGACCCTGTGAGAGAGGGATAGTCGGTCCTGTGAGAGAGGGCTACAAGGCCCTGTGAGAGAGGGATACACGGCCCTGTCAGAGAGGGATACACGGCCCTGTGAGACCGGGATACACGGCCCTGTGAGAGAGGGATACACGGCCCTGTGAGAGAGGGATACACGGCCCTGTGAGAGAGGGATACACGGCCCTGTGAGAGAGGGATACATGGCCCTGTGAGAGAGGGATACACGGCCCTGTGAGAGAGGGATACACGGCCCTGTGAGAGAGGGATACACGGCCCTGTGAGAGAGGGATACACGGCCCTGTGAGAGAGGGATACATGGCCCTGTGAGAGAGGGATACACGGCACTGTGAGAGAGGGCTACACGGCCCTGTGAGAGAGGGATACACGGCCCTGTGAGAGAGGGCTACACGGCCCTGTGAGAGAGGGATACACGGCCCTGTGAGAGAGGGATACACGGCCCTGTGAGAGAAGGATACACGGCCCTGTGAGACCGGGATACACGGCCTTAGTGAGAGAGGGATACACGGCCCTGTGAGACCAGGATACACGGCCCTGTGAGACCGGAATACACGGATCTGTGAGAGAGCGATACATGGCCCTGTGAGAGAGGGATACACGGCCTTGTTAGACCGGGATACACAGCCCTGTGAGAGAGGGATACACGGCCCTGTGAGACCAGGATACACGGCCCTGTGCGACCGGAATACACGGATCTGTGAGAGAGGGATACATGGCCCTGTGAGAGAGGGATACACGTCCTTATTAGACCGGGATACACGGCCCTGTGAGAGAGGGATACACGGCCCTGTGAGACCGAGATACACGGCCCTGTGAGCGAGGGATATACGGCTCTGTGAGAGAGGGATACACGGCCCTGTGAGAGGGGGATACACGGCCCTGTGAGAGAGGGTTACACGGCCCTGTGAGACCAGGATACACGGCCCTGTGCGACCGGAATACACGGATCTGTGAGAGAGGGATACATGGCCCTGTGAGAGAGGGATACACGTCCTTATTAGACCGGGATACACGGCCCTGTGAGAGAGGGATATACGGCCCTGTGAGAGAGGGATACACGGCCCTGTGAGAGAGGGATACACGGCCCTGTGAGAGAGGGATATACGGCCCTGTGAGAGAGGGATACACGGCCCTGTGAGAGAGGGATACACGACCCTGTGAGAGAGGGATACACGGCCCTGTGAGAGAGGGATACACGGCCCTGTGAGAGAGGGATACACGGCCCTGTGAGAGAGGGATACACGGCCTTGTGAGAGAGGAATACAGGGCCCTGTGAGAGAGGGATACACGGCCCTGTGAGAGGGGGATACACGGGCCTGTGAGAGAGGGATACACGGCGCTGTGAGACTGGGATACACGGCCCAGTGAGACCGGGATACACGGCACTGTGAGAGAGAGATACACGGCCCTGTGAGAGAGGGATACACGGCCCTGTGAGAGAGGGATACACGGCCTTGTGAGAGAGGAATACAGGGCCCTGTGAGAGAGGGATACACGGCCCTGTGAGAGAGGGATACACGGCCCTGTGAGAGAGGGATACACGGCCCTGTGAGAGAGGAAAACAGGGCCCTGTGAGACCGGGATACACGGCCCTGTGAGAGAGGATTACATGGCCCTGTGAGAGAGGGATACACGGCCATGTGAGACCGGGATACACGGCCCTGTGAGACCGGAATACACGGCCCTGTGAGAGAGGGATACACGGCCCTGTGAGAGAGGGATACACGGCCCTGTGAGAGAGGGATACCCGGCCTTGTTAGACCGGGATACACGGCCCTGTGAGAGAGGGATACACGGCCCTGTGAGACCGGGATACATGGCCCTGTGTGAGAGGGATACACGCCCTGTGAGAGAGGAATACACGGCCCTGTGAGAGAGGGATACACGGCCCTGTGAGACCGGGATACACGGCCCTGTGAGAGAGGGTTACACGGCCTTGTGAGAGAGGGATACACGGCCCTGTGAGACCGGGATACACGGCCCTGTGAGACCGGGATACACGGCCCTGTGAGACCGGGATACACGGCCCTGTGAGAGAGGGATACACGGCCCTGTGAGAAAGAGATACACGGCCCTGTGAGACCGGGATACACGGCCCTGTGAGTGAGGAATACATGGCCCTGTGAGAGAGGGATACACGACCCTGTGAGACCGGGATACACGGCCCTGTGAGAGAGGGTTACACGGCCCTGTGAGAGAGGGATACACGGCCCTGTGAGACCGGGATACACGGCCCTGTGAGACCCGGATACACGGCCCTGTGAGAGAGGGTTACACGGCGCTGTGAGACCGGGATACACGGCCCTTTGAGACCGGGATACACGGCCCTGTGAGACCGGGATACACGGTCCTGTGAGAGAGGGATACACGACCCTGTGAGACCGGGATACACGGCCCTGTGAGAGAGGGTTACACGGCGCTGTGAGACCGGGATACACGGCCCTGTGAGACCGGGATACACGGCCCTGTGAGACCGGGATACACGGCCCTGTGAGAGAGGGATACACGGCCCTGTGAGAGAGGGATACACGGCCCTGTGAGAGAGGGATACACGGCCCTGTGAGAGAGATATACACGGCCCTGTGAGACCGGGATACACGGCCCTGTGAGAGAGGGATACACGGCCCTGTGAGAGAGAGATACACGGCCCTGTGAGAGAGGGATATACGGCCCTGTGAGAGAGGGATACACGGCCCTGGGAGATGGGTATACACGGCCCTGTGAGAGAGGATTACACGGCCCTGTGAGAGAGGGATACACGGCCCTGTGAGAGAGGGATACACGGCCCTGTGAGAGAGGGATACATGGCCCTGTTAGAGAGGGATACACGGCCCTGTGAGAGAGGGATACACGGCCTTGTGAGAGAGGGATACACGGCCCTGTGAGACCGGGATACACGGCCCTGTGAGACCGGGATACACGGCCCTGTGAGAGAGGGATACACGGCGCTGTGAGAGAGGGATATACGGCCCAGTGAGACCGGGATACACGGCCGTGTGAGAGGGGGATACACGGCCCTGTGAGAGAGGGATACACGGCCCTGTGAGGCCGGGATACACGGCCCTGTGAGACCGGGATACACGGCCCTGTGAGAGAGGGATACACGGCCCTGTGAGAGAGGGATACACGGCCCTGTGAGAGAGGGATACACGGCCCTGTGAGAGAGGGATACACGGCCCTGTGAGAGAGGGATACACGGCCCTGTGAGACCGGGATACACGGCCCTGTGAGAGAGGGATACACGGCCCTGTGAGAGAGGGATACACGGCCATGTGAGAGAGGAATACAGGGCCCTGTGAGAGAGGGATACACGGCCCTGTGAGAGGGATACACGGCCCTGTGAGACCGGAATACACGGACCTGTGAGAGAGGGATACATGGCCCTGTGAGAGAGGGATACACGGCCTTGTTAGACCGGGATACACGGCCCTGTGAGAGAGGGATACACGGCCCTGTCAGAGGGGGATACACGGCCCTGTGAGAGAGGGATACACGGCCCTGTGAGAGAGGGATACACGGCCTAGTGAGACCTGTTTACATGGCTCTGTGAGAGAGGGATACACGGCCCTGTGAGAGAGGGATACACGGCCCTGTGAGAGAGGGATACACGGCCCTGTGAGAGAGGGATACACGGCCCTGTGAGAGAGGGATACACGGGCCTGTGAGAGAGGGATACACAGCCCTGTTAGACTGGGATAGACGGTCCTGTGAGACCGGGATACACGGCACTGTTACAGAGAGATACACGACCCTGTGAGAGAGGGATACACGGCCCGGTGAGAGAGGGATACACGGCCCTGTGAGACCGGGATACACGGCCCTGTGAGAGAGGGATACAAGGCACTGTGAGAGAGGGATACACGGCCCTGTGAGAGAGGGATACACGGCCCTGTGAGAGAGGAATACACGACCCTGTGCGAGAGGAATACAGGGCCCTGTGAGAGAGGGATACACGGCCCTGTGAGACCAGGATACACGGCCCTGTGAGACCGGAATACACGGCCCTGTGAGAGAGGGAAACACAGCCCTGTGAGAGAGGGATACACGGCCCTGTGAGAGAGGGATACACGGCCTTGTGAGACCGGGATACACTGCCCTGTGAGAGAGGGATACACGGCCCTTTGAGAGAGGGATACACGGCCCTGTGAGACCGGGATACACGTCCCTGTGAGAGACGGATACACGGCCCTGTGTGAGAGGGATACACGGCCCTTTGAGACCGGGATACACGGCCCTGTGAGACAGGGATACACGGCCCTGTGAGAGAGGGATACACGTCCCTGTGAGACCGCGATACACGGCCCTGTGAGAGGGGGATACACGGCACTGTGAGTGAGGGATACACGGCCCTGTGAGAGAGGGATACAAGGCCCTGTGAGAGAGGCATACACGACCCTGTGAGACCGGGATACACGGCCCTGTGAGACCGGAATACACGGCTCTGTGAGACCGGGATACACGACCCTGTGAGAGAGGGATAGTCGGTCCTGTGAGAGAGGGCTACAAGGCCCTGTGAGAGAGGGATACACGGCCCTGTGAGAGAGGGATACACGGCCCTGTGAGAGAGGGATACACGGCCCTGTGAGAGAGGGATACATGGCCCTGTGAGAGAGGGATACACGGCCCTGTGAGAGAGGGCCACACGGCCCTGTGAGACCGGGATACACGGCCTTAGTGAGAGAGGGATACACGGCCCTGTGAGACCAGGATACACGGCCCTGTGAGACCGGAATACACGGATCTGTGAGAGAGGGATACACGGCCCCGTGAGACCGGGATACACGGCGCTGTGAGACCGGGATACACGGCCCTGTGAGACCGGGATACGCGGCCCTGTGAGAGAGGGATACACGGCCCTGTGAGAAAGGGATACACGGCCCTGTCAGACTGGGATACACGGCCCTGTGAGAGAGGGATACACGGCCCTGTGAGAGAGGGATACACGGCCCTGTGAGAGAGGGATACACGGGCCTGTGAGAGAGGGATACACGGCCCTGTGAGACTGGGATACACGGCCCTGTGTGACCGGGATACACGGCAATGTGAGAGAGAGATACACGGCCCTGTGAGAGAGGGATACACGGCCCGGTGAGAGAGGGATACACGGCCCTGTGAGACCGGGATACACGGCCCTGTGAGAGAGGGATACACGGCCCTGTGAGAGAGGAATACAGGGCCCTGTGAGACCGGGATACACGGCCCTATGAGAGAGGGATACACGGCCCTGTGAGAGAGGGATACACGGCCCTGTGAGAGAGGGATACACGGCCTTGTTAGACCGGGATACACGGCACTGTGAGAGAGGAATACACGGCCCTGTGAGAGAGGGATACACGACCCTGTGAGACCGGGATACACGGCCCTGTGAGAGAGGGTTACACGGCCCTGTGAGAGAGGGATACACGGCCCTGTGAGACCGGGATACACGGCCCTGTGAGACCGGGATACACGGCCCTGTGAGAGAGGGTTACACGGCGCTGTGAGACCGGGATACACGGCCCTGTGAGACCGGGATACACGGCCCTGTGAGACCGGGATACACGGCCCTGTGAGAGAGGGATACACGACCCTGTGAGACCGGGATACACGGCCCTGTGAGAGAGGGTTACACGGCGCTGTGAGACCGGGATACACGGCCCTGTGAGACCGGGATACACGGCCCTGTGAGACCGGGATACACGGCCCTGTGAGAGAGGGATACACGGCCCTATGAGAAAGGGATACACGGCCCTGTGAGACCGGGATACACGGCCCTGTGAGAGAGGGATACACGGCCCTGTGAGAGAGGGATACATGGCCGTGTGAGAGAGGGATACACGGCCCTGTGAGAGAGATATACACGGCCCTGTGAGACCGGGATACACGGCCCTGTGAGAGAGGGATACACGGCCCTGTGAGAGAGAGATACACGGCCCTGTGAGAGAGGGATATACGGCCCTGTGAGAGAGGGATACACGGCCCTGTGAGAGAGGGATACACGGCCCTGTGAGAGAGGGATACATGGCCCTGTTAGAGAGGGATACACGGCCCTGTGAGAGAGGGATACACGGCCTTGTGAGAGAGGGATACACGGCCCTGTGAGACCGGGATACACGGCCCTGTGAGACCGGGATACACGGCCCTGTGAGAGAGGGATACACGGCGCTGTGAGAGAGGGATACACGGCCCTGTGAGACAGCGATACACGGCCCTGTGAGGCCGGGATACACGGCCCTGTGAGACCGGGATACACGGCCCTGTGAGAGAGGGATACACGGCCCTGTGAGAGAGGGATACACGGCCCTGTGAGAGAGGGATACACGGCCCTGTGAGAGAGGGATACACGGCCCTGTGAGAGAGGGATACACGGCCCTGTGAGACCGGGATACACGGCCCTGTGAGAGAGGGATACACGGCCCTGTGAGAGAGGGATACACGGCCCTGTGAGACCGGGATACACGGCCCTGTGAGAGAGGGATACACGGCCCTGTGAGAGAGGGATACACGGCCATGTGAGAGAGGAATACAGGGCCCAGTGAGACCGGGATACACGGCCCTGTGAGAGAGGGATACAAGGCCCTGTGACAGAGGGATACACGGCTCTGTCAGAGGGGGATACACGGCCCTGTGAGAGAGGGATACACGGCCCTGTGAGAGAGGGATACACGGCCCTGTGAGACCTGGATACACGGCCCTGTGAGAGAGGGATACACGGCCCTGTGAGAGAGGGATACACGGCCCTGTGAGAGAGGGATACACGGCCCTGTGAGAGAGGGATACACGGGCCTGTGAGAGAGGGATACACAGCCCTGTTAGACTGGGATAGACGGTCCTGTGAGACCGGGATACACGACACTGTTACAGAGAGATACACGGCCCTGTGAGAGAGGGATACACGGCCCGGTGAGAGAGGGATACACGGCCCTGTGAGACCGGGATACACGGCCCTGTGAGAGAGGGATACAAGGCCCTGTGAGAGAGGGATACACGGCCCTGTGAGAGAGGAATGCACGACCCTGTGCGAGAGGAATACAGGGCCCTGTGAGAGAGGGATACACGGCCCTGTGAGACCAGGATACACGGCCCTGTGAGACCGGAATACACGGACCTGTGAGAGAGGGATACATGACCCTGTGAGAGAGCGATACACGGCCTTGTTAGACCGGGATACACGGCCCTGTGAGAGAGGGATACACGGCCCTGTGAGACCGGGATACACGGCCCTGTGAGAGAGGGATATACGGCCCTGTGAGTGAGGTATACACGGCCCTGTGAGAGGGGGATACAGGGCCCTGTGAGAGAGGAATACACGGCCCTGTGAGAGAGGGATACACGGCCTTGTGAGAGAGGGATACACGGGCCTGTGAGAGAGGGATACACGGCGCTGTGAGACTGGGATACACGGCCCTGTGAGACCGGGATACACGGCACTGTGAGAGAGAGATACACGGCCCTGTGAGAGAGGGATACACGGCCCTGTGAGAGAGGGATACACGGCCTTGTGAGAGAGGAATACAGGGCGCTGTGAGAGAGGGATACACGGCCCTGTGAGAGAGGGATACACGACCCTGTGAGAGAGGGATACACGGCCCTGTGAGAGAGGAATACAGGGCCCTGTGAGACCGGGATACACGGCCCTGTGAGAGAGGATTACATGGCCCTGTGAGAGAGGGATACACGGCCATGTGAGACCGGGATACACGGCCCTGTGAGACCGGAATACACGGCCCTGTGAGAGAGGGATACACGGCCCTGTGAGAGAGGGATACACGGCCCTGTGAGAGAGGGATACACGGCCTTGTTAGACCGGGATACACGGCCCTGTGAGAGAGGGATACACGGCCCTGTGAGACCGGGATACATGGCCCTGTGTGAGAGGGACACACGCCCTGTGAGAGAGGAATACACGGCCCTGTGAGAGAGGGATACACGGCCCTGTGAGACCGGGATACACGGCCCTGTGAGACCGGGATACACGGCCCTGTGAGAGAGGGATACACGGCCCTGTGAGAAAGGGATACACGGCCCTGTGAGACCGGGATACACGGCCCTGTGAGAGAGGGATACACGGCCCTGTGAGAGAGGGATACACGGCCCTGTGAGAGAGGGATACACGGCCCTGTGAGAGAGATATACACGGCCCTGTGAGACCGGAATACACGGCCCTGTGAGAGAGGGATACACGGCCCTGTGAGAGAGAGATACACGGCCCTGTGAGACCGGGATACACGGCCCTGTGAGAGAGGGATACACGGCCCTGTGAGACCGGTATACACGGCCCTGTGAGACCGGGATACACGGCCCTGTGAGAGGGGGGTACACGGCCCTGTGAGACCGCGATACACGGCCCTGTGAGAGAGGGATACACGGCCCTGTGAGAGAGGGATACACGGCCCTGTGTGACCGGGATACACGGCCCAGTGAGACCGGAATACACGGCACTGTGAGAGAGGGATACAAGGCCCTGTGAGAGAGGGATACACGGCCCTATGAGAAAGGGATACACGGCCCTGTGAGACCGGGATACACGGCCCTGTGAGAGAGGGATACACGGCCCTGTGAGAGAGGGATACACGGCCCTGTGAGAGAGGGATACACGGCCCTGTGAGAGAGATATACACGGCCCTGTGAGACCGGGATACACGGCCCTGTGAGAGAGGGATACACGGCCCTGTGAGAGAGAGATACACGGCCCTGTGAGAGAGGGATATACGGCCCTGTGAGAGAGGGATACACGGCCCTGGGAGAGGGGTATACACGGCCCTGTGAGAGAGGATTACACGGCCCTGTGAGAGAGGGATACACGGCCCTGTGAGAGAGGGATACACGGCCCTGTGAGAGAGGGATACATGGCCCTGTTAGAGAGGGATACACGGCCCTGTGAGAGAGGGATACACGGCCTTGTGAGAGAGGGATACACGGCCCTGTGAGACCGGGATACACGGCCCTGTGAGACCGGGATACACGGCCCTGTGAGAGAGGGATACACGGCGCTGTGAGAGAGGGATACACGGCCCTGTGAGACAGCGATACACGGCCCTGTGAGGCCGGGATACACGGCCCTGTGAGACTGGGATACACGGCCCTGTGAGAGAGGGATACACGGCCCTGTGAGAGAGGGATACACGGCCCTGTGAGAGAGGGATACACGGCCCTGTGAGAGAGGGATACACGGCCCTGTGAGAGAGGGATACACGGCCCTGTGAGACCGGGATACACGGCCCTGTGAGAGAGGGATACACGGCCCTGTGAAGAGGGATACACGGCCATGTGAGAGAGGAATACAGGGCCCAGTGAGACCGGGATACACGGCCCTGTGAGAGAGGGATACAAGGCCCTGTGAGACAGGGATACACGGCCCTGTGAGAGAGGGATACACGGCCCTGTGACAGAGGGATACACGACCCTGTGAGAGAGGAATACAGGGCCCTGTGAGAGAGGGATACACGGCCCTGTGAGACCAGAATACACGGCCCTGTGAGACCGGAATACACGGACCTGTGAGAGAGGGATACATGGCCCTGTGAGAGAGGGATACACGGCCCTGTGAGACCGGAATACACGGACCTGTGAGAGAGGGATACATGGCCCTGTGAGAGAGGGATACACGGCCTTGTTAGACCGGGATACACGGCCCTGTGAGAGAGGGATACACGGCCCTGTCAGAGGGGGATACACGGCCCTGTGAGAGAGGGATACACGGCCCTGTGAGAGAGGGATACACGGCCTAGTGAGACCTGTTTACATGGCTCTGTGAGAGAGGGATACACGGCCCTGTGAGAGAGGGATACACGGCCCTGTGAGAGAGGGATACACGGCCCTGTGAGAGAGGGATACACGGCCCTGTGAGAGAGGGATACACGGGCCTGTGAGAGAGGGATACACAGCCCTGTTAGACTGGGATAGACGGTCCTGTGAGACCGGGATACACGGCACTGTTACAGAGAGATACACGACCCTGTGAGAGAGGGATACACGGCCCGGTGAGAGAGGGATACACGGCCCTGTGAGACCGGGATACACGGCCCTGTGAGAGAGGGATACAAGGCACTGTGAGAGAGGGATACACGGCCCTGTGAGAGAGGGATACACGGCCCTGTGAGAGAGGAATACACGACCCTGTGCGAGAGGAATACAGGGCCCTGTGAGAGAGGGATACACGGCCCTGTGAGACCAGGATACACGGCCCTGTGAGACCGGAATACACGGCCCTGTGAGAGAGGGAAACACAGCCCTGTGAGAGAGGGATACACGGCCCTGTGAGAGAGGGATACACGGCCTTGTGAGACCGGGATACACTGCCCTGTGAGAGAGGGATACACGGCCCTTTGAGAGAGGGATACACGGCCCTGTGAGACCGGGATACACGTCCCTGTGAGAGACGGATACACGGCCCTGTGTGAGAGGGATACACGGCCCTTTGAGACCGGGATACACGGCCCAGTGAGACAGGGATACACGGCCCTGTGAGAGAGGGATACACGTCCCTGTGAGACCGCGATACACGGCCCTGTGAGAGGGGGATACACGGCACTGTGAGTGAGGGATACACGGCCCTGTGAGAGAGGGATACAAGGCCCTGTGAGAGAGGCATACACGACCCTGTGAGACCGGGATACACGGCCCTGTGAGACCGGAATACACGGCTCTGTGAGACCGGGATACACGACCCTGTGAGAGAGGGATAGTCGGTCCTGTGAGAGAGGGCTACAAGGCCCTGTGAGAGAGGGATACACGGCCCTGTGAGAGAGGGATACACGGCCCTGTGAGAGAGGGATACACGGCCCTGTGAGAGAGGGATACATGGCCCTGTGAGAGAGGGATACACGGCCCTGTGAGAGAGGGCCACACGGCCCTGTGAGACCGGGATACACGGCCTTAGTGAGAGAGGGATACACGGCCCTGTGAGACCAGGATACACGGCCCTGTGAGACCGGAATACACGGATCTGTGAGAGAGGGATACACGGCCCCGTGAGACCGGGATACACGGCGCTGTGAGACCGGGATACACGGCCCTGTGAGACCGGGATACGCGGCCCTGTGAGAGAGGGATACACGGCCCTGTGAGAAAGGGATACACGGCCCTGTCAGACTGGGATACACGGCCCTGTGAGAGAGGGATACACGGCCCTGTGAGAGAGGGATACACGGCCCTGTGAGAGAGGGATACACGGGCCTGTGAGAGAGGGATACACGGCCCTGTGAGACTGGGATACACGGCCCTGTGTGACCGGGATACACGGCAATGTGAGAGAGAGATACACGGCCCTGTGAGAGAGGGATACACGGCCCGGTGAGAGAGGGATACACGGCCCTGTGAGACCGGGATACACGGCCCTGTGAGAGAGGGATACACGGCCCTGTGAGAGAGGAATACAGGGCCCTGTGAGACCGGGATACACGGCCCTATGAGAGAGGGATACACGGCCCTGTGAGAGAGGGATACACGGCCCTGTGAGAGAGGGATACACGGCCTTGTTAGACCGGGATACACGGCACTGTGAGAGAGGAATACACGGCCCTGTGAGAGAGGGATACACGACCCTGTGAGACCGGGATACACGGCCCTGTGAGAGAGGGTTACACGGCCCTGTGAGAGAGGGATACACGGCCCTGTGAGACCGGGATACACGGCCCTGTGAGACCGGGATACACGGCCCTGTGAGAGAGGGTTACACGGCGCTGTGAGACCGGGATACACGGCCCTGTGAGACCGGGATACACGGCCCTGTGAGACCGGGATACACGGCCCTGTGAGAGAGGGATACACGACCCTGTGAGACCGGGATACACGGCCCTGTGAGAGAGGGTTACACGGCGCTGTGAGACCGGGATACACGGCCCTGTGAGACCGGGATACACGGCCCTGTGAGACCGGGATACACGGCCCTGTGAGAGAGGGATACACGGCCCTATGAGAAAGGGATACACGGCCCTGTGAGACCGGGATACACGGCCCTGTGAGAGAGGGATACACGGCCCTGTGAGAGAGGGATACATGGCCGTGTGAGAGAGGGATACACGGCCCTGTGAGAGAGATATACACGGCCCTGTGAGACCGGGATACACGGCCCTGTGAGAGAGGGATACACGGCCCTGTGAGAGAGAGATACACGGCCCTGTGAGAGAGGGATATACGGCCCTGTGAGAGAGGGATACACGGCCCTGTGAGAGAGGGATACACGGCCCTGTGAGAGAGGGATACATGGCCCTGTTAGAGAGGGATACACGGCCCTGTGAGAGAGGGATACACGGCCTTGTGAGAGAGGGATACACGGCCCTGTGAGACCGGGATACACGGCCCTGTGAGACCGGGATACACGGCCCTGTGAGAGAGGGATACACGGCGCTGTGAGAGAGGGATACACGGCCCTGTGAGACAGCGATACACGGCCCTGTGAGGCCGGGATACACGGCCCTGTGAGACCGGGATACACGGCCCTGTGAGAGAGGGATACACGGCCCTGTGAGAGAGGGATACACGGCCCTGTGAGAGAGGGATACACGGCCCTGTGAGAGAGGGATACACGGCCCTGTGAGAGAGGGATACACGGCCCTGTGAGACCGGGATACACGGCCCTGTGAGAGAGGGATACACGGCCCTGTGAGAGAGGGATACACGGCCCTGTGAGACCGGGATACACGGCCCTGTGAGAGAGGGATACACGGCCCTGTGAGAGAGGGATACACGGCCATGTGAGAGAGGAATACAGGGCCCAGTGAGACCGGGATACACGGCCCTGTGAGAGAGGGATACAAGGCCCTGTGACAGAGGGATACACGGCTCTGTCAGAGGGGGATACACGGCCCTGTGAGAGAGGGATACACGGCCCTGTGAGAGAGGGATACACGGCCCTGTGAGACCTGGATACACGGCCCTGTGAGAGAGGGATACACGGCCCTGTGAGAGAGGGATACACGGCCCTGTGAGAGAGGGATACACGGCCCTGTGAGAGAGGGATACACGGGCCTGTGAGAGAGGGATACACAGCCCTGTTAGACTGGGATAGACGGTCCTGTGAGACCGGGATACACGACACTGTTACAGAGAGATACACGGCCCTGTGAGAGAGGGATACACGGCCCGGTGAGAGAGGGATACACGGCCCTGTGAGACCGGGATACACGGCCCTGTGAGAGAGGGATACAAGGCCCTGTGAGAGAGGGATACACGGCCCTGTGAGAGAGGAATGCACGACCCTGTGCGAGAGGAATACAGGGCCCTGTGAGAGAGGGATACACGGCCCTGTGAGACCAGGATACACGGCCCTGTGAGACCGGAATACACGGACCTGTGAGAGAGGGATACATGACCCTGTGAGAGAGCGATACACGGCCTTGTTAGACCGGGATACACGGCCCTGTGAGAGAGGGATACACGGCCCTGTGAGACCGGGATACACGGCCCTGTGAGAGAGGGATATACGGCCCTGTGAGTGAGGTATACACGGCCCTGTGAGAGGGGGATACAGGGCCCTGTGAGAGAGGAATACACGGCCCTGTGAGAGAGGGATACACGGCCTTGTGAGAGAGGGATACACGGGCCTGTGAGAGAGGGATACACGGCGCTGTGAGACTGGGATACACGGCCCTGTGAGACCGGGATACACGGCACTGTGAGAGAGAGATACACGGCCCTGTGAGAGAGGGATACACGGCCCTGTGAGAGAGGGATACACGGCCTTGTGAGAGAGGAATACAGGGCGCTGTGAGAGAGGGATACACGGCCCTGTGAGAGAGGGATACACGACCCTGTGAGAGAGGGATACACGGCCCTGTGAGAGAGGAATACAGGGCCCTGTGAGACCGGGATACACGGCCCTGTGAGAGAGGATTACATGGCCCTGTGAGAGAGGGATACACGGCCATGTGAGACCGGGATACACGGCCCTGTGAGACCGGAATACACGGCCCTGTGAGAGAGGGATACACGGCCCTGTGAGAGAGGGATACACGGCCCTGTGAGAGAGGGATACACGGCCTTGTTAGACCGGGATACACGGCCCTGTGAGAGAGGGATACACGGCCCTGTGAGACCGGGATACATGGCCCTGTGTGAGAGGGACACACGCCCTGTGAGAGAGGAATACACGGCCCTGTGAGAGAGGGATACACGGCCCTGTGAGACCGGGATACACGGCCCTGTGAGACCGGGATACACGGCCCTGTGAGAGAGGGATACACGGCCCTGTGAGAAAGGGATACACGGCCCTGTGAGACCGGGATACACGGCCCTGTGAGAGAGGGATACACGGCCCTGTGAGAGAGGGATACACGGCCCTGTGAGAGAGGGATACACGGCCCTGTGAGAGAGATATACACGGCCCTGTGAGACCGGAATACACGGCCCTGTGAGAGAGGGATACACGGCCCTGTGAGAGAGAGATACACGGCCCTGTGAGACCGGGATACACGGCCCTGTGAGAGAGGGATACACGGCCCTGTGAGACCGGTATACACGGCCCTGTGAGACCGGGATACACGGCCCTGTGAGAGGGGGGTACACGGCCCTGTGAGACCGCGATACACGGCCCTGTGAGAGAGGGATACACGGCCCTGTGAGAGAGGGATACACGGCCCTGTGTGACCGGGATACACGGCCCAGTGAGACCGGAATACACGGCACTGTGAGAGAGGGATACAAGGCCCTGTGAGAGAGGGATACACGGCCCTATGAGAAAGGGATACACGGCCCTGTGAGACCGGGATACACGGCCCTGTGAGAGAGGGATACACGGCCCTGTGAGAGAGGGATACACGGCCCTGTGAGAGAGGGATACACGGCCCTGTGAGAGAGATATACACGGCCCTGTGAGACCGGGATACACGGCCCTGTGAGAGAGGGATACACGGCCCTGTGAGAGAGAGATACACGGCCCTGTGAGAGAGGGATATACGGCCCTGTGAGAGAGGGATACACGGCCCTGGGAGAGGGGTATACACGGCCCTGTGAGAGAGGATTACACGGCCCTGTGAGAGAGGGATACACGGCCCTGTGAGAGAGGGATACACGGCCCTGTGAGAGAGGGATACATGGCCCTGTTAGAGAGGGATACACGGCCCTGTGAGAGAGGGATACACGGCCTTGTGAGAGAGGGATACACGGCCCTGTGAGACCGGGATACACGGCCCTGTGAGACCGGGATACACGGCCCTGTGAGAGAGGGATACACGGCGCTGTGAGAGAGGGATACACGGCCCTGTGAGACAGCGATACACGGCCCTGTGAGGCCGGGATACACGGCCCTGTGAGACTGGGATACACGGCCCTGTGAGAGAGGGATACACGGCCCTGTGAGAGAGGGATACACGGCCCTGTGAGAGAGGGATACACGGCCCTGTGAGAGAGGGATACACGGCCCTGTGAGAGAGGGATACACGGCCCTGTGAGACCGGGATACACGGCCCTGTGAGAGAGGGATACACGGCCCTGTGAAGAGGGATACACGGCCATGTGAGAGAGGAATACAGGGCCCAGTGAGACCGGGATACACGGCCCTGTGAGAGAGGGATACAAGGCCCTGTGAGACAGGGATACACGGCCCTGTGAGAGAGGGATACACGGCCCTGTGACAGAGGGATACACGACCCTGTGAGAGAGGAATACAGGGCCCTGTGAGAGAGGGATACACGGCCCTGTGAGACCAGAATACACGGCCCTGTGAGACCGGAATACACGGACCTGTGAGAGAGGGATACATGGCCCTGTGAGAGAGGGATACACGGCCTTGTTAGACTGGGATACACGGCCCTGTGAGAGAGGGATATACGGCCCTGTGAGACCGGGATACACGGCCCTGTGAGACCGGGATACACGGCCCTGTGAGACCGGGATACACGACCCTGTGAGAGAGGGATATACGGCTCTGTGAGAGAGGGATACACGGCCCTGTCAGAGGGGGATACACGGCCCTGTGAGAGAGGGATACACGGCCCTGTGAGAGAGGGATACACGGCCCTGTGAGACCTGGATACATGGCCCTGTGAGAGAGGGATACACGGCCCTGTGAGAGAGGGATACACGGCCCTGTGAGAGAGGGATACACGGGCCTGTGAGAGAGGGATACACGGCCCTGTGAGAGAGGGATACACGGCCCTGTTAGACTGGGATAGACGGTCCTGTGAGACCGGGATACACGACACTGTTACAGAGAGATACACGGCCCTGTGAGAGAGGGATACACGGCCCGGTGAGAGAGGGATACACGGCCCTGTGAGACCGGGATACACGGCCCTGTGAGAGAGGGATACAAGGCCCTGTGAGAGAGGGATACACGGCCCTGTGAGAAAGGGATACACGGCCCTGTGAGAGAGGAATGCACGACCCTGTGCGAGAGGAATACAGGGCCCTGTGAGAGAGGGATACACGGCCCTGTGAGACCAGGATACACGGCCCTGTGAGACCGGAATACACGGACCTGTGAGAGAGGGATACATGACCCTGTGAGAGAGCGATACACGGCCTTGTTAGACCGGGATACACGGCCCTGTGAGAGAGGGATACACGGCCCTGTGAGACCGGGATACACGGCCCTGTGAGAGAGGGATATACGGCCCTGTGAGTGAGGTATACACGGCCCTGTGAGAGGGGGATACAGGGCCCTGTGAGAGAGGAATACACGGCCCTGTGAGAGAGGGATACACGGCCTTGTGAGAGAGGGATACACGGGCCTGTGAGAGAGGGATACACGGCGCTGTGAGACTGGGATACACGGCCCTGTGAGACCGGGATACACGGCACTGTGAGAGAGAGATACACGGCCCTGTGAGAGAGGGATACACGGCCCTGTGAGAGAGGGATACACGGCCTTGTGAGAGAGGAATACAGGGCGCTGTGAGAGAGGGATACACGGCCCTGTGAGAGAGGGATACACGACCCTGTGAGAGAGTGATACACGGCCCTGTGAGAGAGGAATACAGGGCCCTGTGAGACCGGGATACACGGCCCTGTGAGAGAGGATTACATGGCCCTGTGAGAGAGGGATACACGGCCATGTGAGACCGGGATACACGGCCCTGTGAGACCGGAATACACGGCCCTGTGAGAGAGGGATACACGGCCCTGTGAGAGAGGGATACACGGCCCTGTGAGAGAGGGATACACGGCCTTGTTAGACCGGGATACACGGCCCTGTGAGAGAGGGATACACGGCCCTGTGAGACCGGGATACATGGCCCTGTGTGAGAGGGATACACGCCCTGTGAGAGAGGAATACACGGCCCTGTGAGAGAGGGATACACGGCCCTGTGAGACCGGGATACACGGCCCTGTGAGACCGGGATACACGGCCCTGTGAGAGAGGGATACACGGCCCTGTGAGAAAGGGATACAGGGCCCTGTGAGACCGGGATACACGGCCCTGTGAGAGAGGGATACACGGCCCTGTGAGAGAGGGATACACGGCCCTGTGAGAGAGGGATACACGGCCCTGTGAGAGAGATATACACGGCCCTGTGAGACCGGAATACACGGCCCTGTGAGAGAGGGATACACGGCCCTGTGAGAGAGAGATACACGGCCCTGTGAGACCGGGATACACGGCCCTGTGAGAGAGGGATACACGGCCCTGTGAGACCGGGATACACGGCCCTGTGAGACCGGGATACACGGCCCTGTGAGAGAGGGATACACGGCCCTGTGAGAGAGAGATACACGGCCCTGTGAGACCGGGATACACGGCCCTGTGAGAGAGGGATACACGGCCCTGTGAGACCGGTATACACGGCCCTGTGAGACCGGGATACACGGCCCTGTGAGAGGGGGGTACACGGCCCTGTGAGACCGCGATACACGGCCCTGTGAGAGAGGGATACACGGCCCTGTGAGAGAGGGATACACGGCCCTGTGTGACCGGGATACACGGCCCAGTGAGACCGGAATACACGGCACTGTGAGAGAGGGATACAAGGCCCTGTGAGAGAGGGATACACGGCCCTGTGAGAGAGGGATACACGGCCCTGTGAGACCGCGATACACGCCCCTGTGAGAGAGGGATACATGGCCCTGTGAGAGAGGGATACACGGCCCTGTGAGAAGGGGATACACGGCCCTGTGAGAGAGGGATACACGGCCCTGTGAGAGAGGGAAATACGGCCCTGTGAGAGTGGGATACACGGCCCTGTGAGAGAGGGATACACGGCCCTCTGAGACCGGGATACACGGCCCTGTGAGACCGGGATACACGGCCCTGTGAGAGAGGTATACACGACCCTGTTAGAGAGGGATACACGGCCCTGTGAGAGAGGGATGCACGGCCCTGTGAGAGATGGATACACGGCCCTGTGAGAGAGGGATACACGGCCCTTGTGAGAGAGGGATACACAGCCCTGTGAGAGAGGGATACACGGCCCTGTGAGAGAGGGATACACGGCCCCGTGAGACCGGGATACACGGCGCTGTGAGACCGGAATACACGGCCCTGTGAGAGAGGGATACACGGCCCTGTGAGAGAGGGATACACGGCCCTGTGAGAGAGGGATACACGGCCTTGTTAGACCGGGATACACGGCCCTGTGAGAGAGGGATACACGGCCCTGTGAGAGAGGGATACACGGCCCTGTGAGACTGGGATACACGGGCCTGTGAGAGAGGAATACAGGGCCCTGTGAGACCGGGATACACGGCCCTGTGAGAGAGGGATACACGGCCCTGTGAGAGAGGGATACACGGCCATGTGAGAGAGGAATACAGGGCCCAGTGAGACCGGGATACACGGCCCTGTGAGAGAGGGATACACGGCCCTGTGACACAGGGATACACGACCCTGTGAGAGAGGAATACAGGGCCCTGTGAGAGAGGGATACACGGCCCTGTGAGACCAGAATACACGGCCCTGTGAGACCGGAATACACGGACCTGTGAGAGAGGGATACATGGCCCTGTGAGAGAGGGATACACGGCCTTGTTAGACCGGGATACACGGCCCTGTGAGAGAGGGATATACGGCTCTGTGAGAGAGGGATACACGGCCCTGTGAGAGAGGGATACACGGCCCTGTGAGACCTGGATACATGGCCCTGTGAGAGAGGGATACACGGCCCTGTGAGAGAGGGATACACGGCCCTGTGAGAGAGGGATACACGGGCCTGTGAGAGAGGGATACACAGCCCTGTTAGACTGGGATACAAGGCACTGTGAGAGAGGGATACACGGCCCTGTGAGAGAGGAATACAGGGCCCTGTGAGAGAGGGATACACGGCCCTTTGAGAGAGGGATACATGGCCCTGTGAGACCGGGATACACGTCCCTGTGAGAGACGGATACACGGCCCTGTGAGAGAGGGATACACGGCCCTTTGAGACCGGGATACACGGCCCTGTGAGACAGGGATACACGGCCCTGTGAGAGAGGGATACACGTCCCTGTGAGACCGCGATACACGGCCCTGTGAGAGGGGGATACACGGCCCTGTGAGTGAGGGATACACGGCCCTGTGAGAGAGGGATACAAGGCCCTGTGAGAGAGGCATACACGACCCTGTGAGACCGGGATACACGGCCCTGTGAGAGAGGGATACACGGCCCTGTGAGAGAGGGACACACGGCCCTTTGAGACCGGGATACACAGCCCTGTGAGAGAGCAATACATGGCCCTGTGAGACCGGGATACACGACCCTGTGAGAGAGGGATAGTCGGTCCTGTGAGAGAGGGATACACGGCCCTGTGAGAGAGGGCTACACGGCCCTGTGAGAGAGGGATACACGGCCCTGTGAGAGAGGGATACACAGCCCTGTGAGAGAGGGATACACGGCCCTGTGAGAGAGGGATACACGGCCCTGTGAGAGAGGGATACACGGCCCTGTGAGAGAGGGATACACGGCCCTGTGAGAGAGGGATACACGGCCCTGTGAGAGAGGGCTACACGGCCCTGTGAGAGAGGGATACACGGCCCTGTGAGAGAGGGATACACAGCCCTGTGAGAGAGGGATACACGGCCCTGTGAGAGAAGGATACACGGCCCTGTGAGACCGGGATACACGGCCCTGAGAGAGGGATTCACGGCCCTGTGATAGAGGGATACACGGCCCTGTGAGACCGGGATACACGGCGTGTGAGAGGGGGATACACGGCCCTGTGAGAGAGGGTTACACGGCGCTGTGAGACCGGGATACACGGCCCTGTGAGACCGGGATACACGGCCCTGTGAGACCGGGATACACGGCCTTAGTGAGAGAGGGATACACGGCCCTGTGAGACCAGGATACACGGCCCTGTGAGACCGGAATACACGGATCTGTGAGAGAGGGATACATGGCCCTGATAGAGAGGGATACACGGCCTTGTTAGACCGGGATACACGGTCCTGTGAGAGAGGGATACACGACCCTGTGAGACCGGGATACACGGCCCTGTGAGAGAGGGTTACACGGCGCTGTGAGACCGGGATACACGGCCCTGTGAGACCGGCATACACGGCCCTTTGAGACCGGGATACACGGCCCTGTGAGACCGGGATACACGGTCCTGTGAGAGAGGGATACACGACCCTGTGAGACCGGGATACACGGCCCTGTGAGAGAGGGTTACACGGCGCTGTGAGACCGGGATACACGGCCCTGTGAGAGAGGGATACACGGCCCTGTGAGAGAGATACACGGCCCTGTGAGAGAGGGATATACGGCCCTGTGAGAGAGGGATACACGGCCCTGGGAGAGGGGTATACACGGCCCTGTGAGAGAGGATTACACGGCCCTGTGAGAGAGGGATACACGGCCCTGTGAGAGAGGGATACACGGCCCTGTGAGAGAGGGATACATGGCCCTGTTAGAGAGGGATACACGGCCCTGAGAGGGATACACGGCCTTGTGAGAGAGGGATACACGGCCCTGTGAGACCGGGATACACGGCCCTGTGAGACCGGGATACACGGCCCTGTGAGAGAGGGATACACGGCGCTGTGAGAGAGGGATACACGGCCCTGTGAGACAGCGATACACGGCCCTGTGAGGCCGGGATACACGGCCCTGTGAGACCGGGATACACGGCCCTGTGAGAGAGGGATACACGGCCCTGTGAGAGAGGGATACACGGCCCTGTGAGAGAGGGATACACGGCCCTGTGAGAGAGGGATACACGGCCCTGTGAGAGAGGGATACACGGCCCTGTGAGAGAGGGATACACGGCCCTGTGAGAGAGGGATACACGGCCCTGTGAGAGAGGGATACACGGCACTGTGAGACCGAGATACACGGCCCTGTGAGAGAGGGATACACGGCCCTGTGAGAGAGGGATACACGGCCACGTGAGAGAGGGATACACGGCCCTGTGAGAGGGATACACGGCCCTGTGAGACCGGAATACACGGACCTGTGAGAGAGGGATACATGGCCCTGTGAGAGAGGGATACACGGCCCTGTGAGACCGGAATACACGGACCTGTGAGAGAGGGATACATGGCCCTGTGAGAGGGATACACGGCCCTGTGAGACCGGAATACACGGACCTGTGAGAGAGGGATACACGGCCCTGTGAGAGAGGGATACACGGCCCTGTGAGAGAGGGATACACGGCCCTGTGAGAGAGGGATACACGGCCCTGTGAGAGAGGGATACACGGCCCTGTGAGACCTGGATACATGGCTCTGTGAGAGAGGGATACACGGCCTTGTTAGACCGGGATACACGGCCCTGTGAGAGAGGAATACATGGCCCTGTGAGAGAGGGAGACACGACCCTGTGAGACCGGGATACACGGCCCTGTGAGAGAGGGTTACACGGCCCTGTGAGAGAGGGATACACGGCCCTGCGAGACCGGGATACACGGCCCTGTGAGACCCGGATACACGGCCCTGTGAGAGAGGGTTACACGGCGCTGTGAGACCGGCATACACGGCCCTTTGAGACCGGGATACACGGCCCTGTGAGACCGGGATACACGGTCCTGTGAGAGAGGGATACACGACCCTGTGAGACCGGGATACACGGCCCTGTGAGAGAGGGTTACACGGCGCTGTGAGACCGGGATACACGGCCCTGTGAGACCGGGATACACGGCCCTGTGAGACCGGGATACACGGCCCTGTGAGAGAGGGATACACGGCCCTGTGAGAGAGGGATACACGGCCCTGTGAGAGAGGGATACACGGCCCTGTGAGAGAGATATACACGGCCCTGTGAGACCGGGATACACGGCCCTGTGAGAGAGGGATACACGGCCCTGTGAGAGAGAGATACACGGCCCTGTGAGAGAGGGATATACGGCCCTGTGAGAGAGGGATACACAGCCCTGGGAGAGGGGTATACACGGCCCTGTGAGAGAGGATTACACGGCCCTGTGAGAGAGGGAAACACGGCCCTGTGAGAGAGGGATACACGGCCCTGTGAGAGAGGGATACATGGCCCTGTTAGAGAGGGATACACGGCCCTGAGAGGGATACACGGCCTTGTGAGAGAGGGATACACGGCCCTGTGAGACCGGGATACACGGCCCTGTGAGACCGGGATACACGGCCCTGTGAGAGAGGGATACACGGCGCTGTGAGAGAGGGATACACGGCCCTGTGAGACAGCGATACACGGCCCTGTGAGGCCGGGATACACGGCCCTGTGAGACCGGGATACACGGCCCTGTGAGAGAGGGATACACGGCCCTGTGAGAGAAGGATACACGGCCCTGTGAGAGAGGGATACACGGCCCTGTGAGAGAGGGATACACGGCCCTGTGAGAGAGGGATACACGGCACTGTGAGACCGAGATACACGGCCCTGTGAGAGAGGGATACACGGCCCTGTGAGAGAGGGATACACGGCCACGTGAGAGAGGAATACAGGGCCCTGTGAGAGAGGAATACAGGGCCCTGTGAGAGGGATACACGGCCCTGTGAGACCGGAATACACGGACCTGTGAGAGAGGGATACATGGCCCTGTGAGAGAGGGATACACGGCCTTGTTAGACCGGGATACACGGCCCTGTGAGAGAGGGATATACGGCCCTGTGAGAGAGGGATACACGGCCCTGTGAGAGAGGGATACACGGCCCTGTGAGAGAGGGATACACGGGCCTGTGAGAGAGGGATACACAGCCCTGTTAGACTGGGATAGACGGTCCTGTGAGACCGGGATACACGGCACTGTTACAGAGAGATACACGACCCTGTGAGAGAGGGATACACGGCCCGGTGAGAGAGGGATACACGGCCCTGTGAGACCGGGATACACGGCCCTGTGAGAGAGGGATACAAGGCACTGTGAGAGAGGGATACACGGCCCTGTGAGAGAGGATTACACGGCCCTGTGAGAGAGGGATACACGGCCCTGTGAGAGAGGAATACACGACCCTGTGCGAGAGGAATACAGGGCCCTGTGAGAGAGGGATACACGGCCCTGTGAGACCAGGATACACGGCCCTGTGAGACCGGAATACACGGCCCTGTGAGAGAGGGAAACACAGCCCTGTGAGAGAGGGATACACGGCCCTGTGAGAGAGGGATACACGGCCTTGTGAGACCGGGATACACTGCCCTGTGAGAGAGGGATACACGGCCCTTTGAGAGAGGGATACACGGCCCTGTGAGACCGGGATACACGTCCCTGTGAGAGACGGATACACGGCCCTGTGAGAGAGGGATACACGGCCCTTTGAGACCGGGATACACGGCCCTGTGAGACAGGGATACACGGCCCTGTGAGAGAGGGATACACGTCCCTGTGAGACCGCGATACACGGCCCTGTGAGAGGGGGATACACGGCACTGTGAGTGAGGGATACACGGCCCTGTGAGAGAGGGATACAAGGCACTGTGAGAGAGGCATACACGACCCTGTGAGACCGGGATACACGGCCCTGTGAGAGAGGGTTACACGGCCCTGTGAGACCGGAATACACGGCCCTGTGAGACCGGGATACACGGCCCTGTGAGAGAGGAATACATGGCCCTGTGAGAGAGGGAGACACGACCCTGTGAGACCGGGATACACGGCCCTGTGAGAGAGGGTTACACGGCCCTGTGAGAGAGGGATACACGGCCCTGCGAGACCGGGATACACGGCCCTGTGAGACCCGGATACACGGCCCTGTGAGAGAGGGTTACACGGCGCTGTGAGACCAGCATACACGGCCCTTTGAGACCGGGATACACAGCCCTGTGAGACCGGGATACACGGTCCTGTGAGAGAGGGATACACGACCCTGTGAGACTGGGATACACGGCCCTGTGAGAGAGGGTTACACGGCGCTGTGAGACCGGGATACACGGCCCTGTGAGACCGGGATACACGGCCCTGTGAGACCGGGATACACGGCCCTGTGAGAGAGGGATACACGGCCCTGTGAGAGAGGGATACACGGCCCTGTGAGAGAGGGATACACGGCCCTGTGAGAGAGATATACACGGCCCTGTGAGACCGGGATACACGGCCCTGTGAGAGAGGGATACACGGCCCTGTGAGAGAGAGATACACGGCCCTGTGAGAGAGGGATATACGGCCCTGTGAGAGAGGGATACACGGCCCTGGGAGAGGGGTATACACGGCCCTGTGAGAGAGGATTACACGGCCCTGTGAGAGAGGGATACACGGCCCTGTGAGAGAGGGATACACGGCCCTGTGAGAGAGGGATACATGGCCCTGTTAGAGAGGGATACACGGCCCTGAGAGGGATACACGGCCTTGTGAGAGAGGGATACACGGCCCTGTGAGACCGGGATACACGGCCCTGTGAGACCGGGATACACGGCCCTGTGAGAGAGGGATACACGGCGCTGTGAGAGAGGGATACACGGCCCTGTGAGACAGCGATACACGGCCCTGTGAGGCCGGGATACACGGCCCTGTGAGACCGGGATACACGGCCCTGTGAGAGAGGGATACACGGCCCTGTGAGAGAGGGATACACGGCCCTGTGAGAGAGGGATACACGGCCCTGTGAGAGAGGGATACACGGCCCTGTGAGAGAGGGATACACGGCACTGTGAGACCGAGATACACGGCCCTGTGAGAGAGGGATACACGGCCCTGTGAGAGAGGGATACACGGCCACGTGAGAGAGGAATACAGGGCCCTGTGAGAGAGGGATACACGGCCCTGTGAGAGGGATACACGGCCCTGTGAGACCGGAATACACGGACCTGTGAGAGAGGGATACATGGCCCTGTGAGAGAGGGATACACGGCCTTGTTAGACCGGGATACACGGCCCTGTGAGAGAGGGATACACGGCCCTGTCAGAGGGGGATACACGGCCCTGTGAGAGAGGGATACACGGCCCTGTGAGAGAGGGATACACGGCCCTGTGAGAGAGGGATATACGGCTCTGTGAGAGAGGGATACACGGCCCTGTGAGAGAGGGATACACGGCCCTGTGAGAGAGGGATACACGGCCCTGTGAGAGAGGGATACACGGCCCTGTGAGACCTGGATACATGGCTCTGTGAGAGAGGGATACACGGCCTTGTTAGACCGGGATATACGGCCCTGTGAGACCGGGATACACGGCCCTGTGAGAGAGGGATATACGGCCCTGTGAGACCGGGATACACGGCCCTGTGAGCGAGGGATATACGGCTCTGTGAGAGAGGGATACACGGCCCTGTCAGAGGGGGATACACGGCCCTGTGAGAGAGGGATACACGGCCCTGTGAGAGAGGGATACACGGCCCTGTGAGACCTGGATACATGGCTCTGTGAGAGAGGGATACACGGCCCTGTGAGAGAGGGATACACGGCCCTGTGAGAGAGGGATACACAGCCCTGTTAGACTGGGATAGACGGCCCTGTGAGACCGGGATACACGGCCCTGTGAGAGAGGGATACACGGCACTGTGAGACCGAGATACACGGCCCTGTGAGAGAGGGATACACGGCCCTGTGAGAGAGGGATACACGGCCACGTGAGAGAGGGATACACGGCCCTGTGAGAGGGATACACGGCCCTGTGAGACCGGAATACACGGACCTGTGAGAGAGGGATACATGGCCCTGTGAGAGAGGGATACACGGCCCTGTGAGACCGGAATACACGGACCTGTGAGAGAGGGATACATGGCCCTGTGAGAGGGATACACGGCCCTGTGAGACCGGAATACACGGACCTGTGAGAGAGGGATACACGGCCCTGTGAGACCGGGATACACGGCCCTGTGAGAGAGGGATACACGGCCCTGTGAGAGAGGGATACACGGCCCTGTGAGAGAGGGATACACGGCCCTGTGAGACCTGGATACATGGCTCTGTGAGAGAGGGATACACGGCCTTGTTAGACCGGGATACACGGCCCTGTGAGAGAGGAATACATGGCCCTGTGAGAGAGGGAGACACGACCCTGTGAGACCGGGATACACGGCCCTGTGAGAGAGGGTTACATGGCCCTGTGAGAGAGGGATACACGGCCCTGCGAGACCGGGATACACGGCCCTGTGAGACCCGGATACACGGCCCTGTGAGAGAGGGTTACACGGCGCTGTGAGACCGGCATACACGGCCCTTTGAGACCGGGATACACGGCCCTGTGAGACCGGGATACACGGTCCTGTGAGAGAGGGATACACGACCCTGTGAGACCGGGATACACGGCCCTGTGAGAGAGGGTTACACGGCGCTGTGAGACCGGGATACACGGCCCTGTGAGACCGGGATACACGGCCCTGTGAGACCGGGATACACGGCCCTGTGAGAGAGGGATACACGGCCCTGTGAGAGAGGGATACACGGCCCTGTGAGAGAGGGATACACGGCCCTGTGAGAGAGATATACACGGCCCTGTGAGACCGGGATACACGGCCCTGTGAGAGAGGGATACACGGCCCTGTGAGAGAGAGATACACGGCCCTGTGAGAGAGGGATATACGGCCCTGTGAGAGAGGGATACACAGCCCTGGGAGAGGGGTATACACGGCCCTGTGAGAGAGGATTACACGGCCCTGTGAGAGAGGGAAACACGGCCCTGTGAGAGAGGGATACACGGCCCTGTGAGAGAGGGATACATGGCCCTGTTAGAGAGGGATACACGGCCCTGAGAGGGATACACGGCCTTGTGAGAGAGGGATACACGGCCCTGTGAGACCGGGATACACGGCCCTGTGAGACCGGGATACACGGCCCTGTGAGAGAGGGATACACGGCGCTGTGAGAGAGGGATACACGGCCCTGTGAGACAGCGATACACGGCCCTGTGAGGCCGGGATACACGGCCCTGTGAGACCGGGATACACGGCCCTGTGAGAGAGGGATACACGGCCCTGTGAGAGAAGGATACACGGCCCTGTGAGAGAGGGATACACGGCCCTGTGAGAGAGGGATACACGGCCCTGTGAGAGAGGGATACACGGCACTGTGAGACCGAGATACACGGCCCTGTGAGAGAGGGATACACGGCCCTGTGAGAGAGGGATACACGGCCACGTGAGAGAGGAATACAGGGCCCTGTGAGAGAGGAATACAGGGCCCTGTGAGAGGGATACACGGCCCTGTGAGACCGGAATACACGGACCTGTGAGAGAGGGATACATGGCCCTGTGAGAGAGGGATACACGGCCTTGTTAGACCGGGATACACGGCCCTGTGAGAGAGGGATATACGGCCCTGTGAGAGAGGGATACACGGCCCTGTGAGAGAGGGATACACGGCCCTGTGAGAGAGGGATACACGGGCCTGTGAGAGAGGGATACACAGCCCTGTTAGACTGGGATAGACGGTCCTGTGAGACCGGGATACACGGCACTGTTACAGAGAGATACACGACCCTGTGAGAGAGGGATACACGGCCCGGTGAGAGAGGGATACACGGCCCTGTGAGACCGGGATACACGGCCCTGTGAGAGAGGGATACAAGGCACTGTGAGAGAGGGATACACGGCCCTGTGAGAGAGGATTACACGGCCCTGTGAGAGAGGGATACACGGCCCTGTGAGAGAGGAATACACGACCCTGTGCGAGAGGAATACAGGGCCCTGTGAGAGAGGGATACACGGCCCTGTGAGACCAGGATACACGGCCCTGTGAGACCGGAATACACGGCCCTGTGAGAGAGGGAAACACAGCCCTGTGAGAGAGGGATACACGGCCCTGTGAGAGAGGGATACACGGCCTTGTGAGACCGGGATACACTGCCCTGTGAGAGAGGGATACACGGCCCTTTGAGAGAGGGATACACGGCCCTGTGAGACCGGGATACACGTCCCTGTGAGAGACGGATACACGGCCCTGTGAGAGAGGGATACACGGCCCTTTGAGACCGGGATACACGGCCCTGTGAGACAGGGATACACGGCCCTGTGAGAGAGGGATACACGTCCCTGTGAGACCGCGATACACGGCCCTGTGAGAGGGGGATACACGGCACTGTGAGTGAGGGATACACGGCCCTGTGAGAGAGGGATACAAGGCACTGTGAGAGAGGCATACACGACCCTGTGAGACCGGGATACACGGCCCTGTGAGAGAGGGTTACACGGCCCTGTGAGACCGGAATACACGGCCCTGTGAGACCGGGATACACGGCCCTGTGAGAGAGGAATACATGGCCCTGTGAGAGAGGGAGACACGACCCTGTGAGACCGGGATACACGGCCCTGTGAGAGAGGGTTACACGGCCCTGTGAGAGAGGGATACACGGCCCTGCGAGACCGGGATACACGGCCCTGTGAGACCCGGATACACGGCCCTGTGAGAGAGGGTTACACGGCGCTGTGAGACCAGCATACACGGCCCTTTGAGACCGGGATACACAGCCCTGTGAGACCGGGATACACGGTCCTGTGAGAGAGGGATACACGACCCTGTGAGACTGGGATACACGGCCCTGTGAGAGAGGGTTACACGGCGCTGTGAGACCGGGATACACGGCCCTGTGAGACCGGGATACACGGCCCTGTGAGACCGGGATACACGGCCCTGTGAGAGAGGGATACACGGCCCTGTGAGAGAGGGATACACGGCCCTGTGAGAGAGGGATACACGGCCCTGTGAGAGAGATATACACGGCCCTGTGAGACCGGGATACACGGCCCTGTGAGAGAGGGATACACGGCCCTGTGAGAGAGAGATACACGGCCCTGTGAGAGAGGGATATACGGCCCTGTGAGAGAGGGATACACGGCCCTGGGAGAGGGGTATACACGGCCCTGTGAGAGAGGATTACACGGCCCTGTGAGAGAGGGATACACGGCCCTGTGAGAGAGGGATACACGGCCCTGTGAGAGAGGGATACATGGCCCTGTTAGAGAGGGATACACGGCCCTGAGAGGGATACACGGCCTTGTGAGAGAGGGATACACGGCCCTGTGAGACCGGGATACACGGCCCTGTGAGACCGGGATACACGGCCCTGTGAGAGAGGGATACACGGCGCTGTGAGAGAGGGATACACGGCCCTGTGAGACAGCGATACACGGCCCTGTGAGGCCGGGATACACGGCCCTGTGAGACCGGGATACACGGCCCTGTGAGAGAGGGATACACGGCCCTGTGAGAGAGGGATACACGGCCCTGTGAGAGAGGGATACACGGCCCTGTGAGAGAGGGATACACGGCCCTGTGAGAGAGGGATACACGGCACTGTGAGACCGAGATACACGGCCCTGTGAGAGAGGGATACACGGCCCTGTGAGAGAGGGATACACGGCCACGTGAGAGAGGAATACAGGGCCCTGTGAGAGAGGGATACACGGCCCTGTGAGAGGGATACACGGCCCTGTGAGACCGGAATACACGGACCTGTGAGAGAGGGATACATGGCCCTGTGAGAGAGGGATACACGGCCTTGTTAGACCGGGATACACGGCCCTGTGAGAGAGGGATACACGGCCCTGTCAGAGGGGGATACACGGCCCTGTGAGAGAGGGATACACGGCCCTGTGAGAGAGGGATACACGGCCCTGTGAGAGAGGGATATACGGCTCTGTGAGAGAGGGATACACGGCCCTGTGAGAGAGGGATACACGGCCCTGTGAGAGAGGGATACACGGCCCTGTGAGAGAGGGATACACGGCCCTGTGAGACCTGGATACATGGCTCTGTGAGAGAGGGATACACGGCCTTGTTAGACCGGGATATACGGCCCTGTGAGACCGGGATACACGGCCCTGTGAGAGAGGGATATACGGCCCTGTGAGACCGGGATACACGGCCCTGTGAGCGAGGGATATACGGCTCTGTGAGAGAGGGATACACGGCCCTGTCAGAGGGGGATACACGGCCCTGTGAGAGAGGGATACACGGCCCTGTGAGAGAGGGATACACGGCCCTGTGAGACCTGGATACATGGCTCTGTGAGAGAGGGATACACGGCCCTGTGAGAGAGGGATACACGGCCCTGTGAGAGAGGGATACACAGCCCTGTTAGACTGGGATAGACGGTCCTGTGAGACCGGGATACACGGCACTGTTACAGAGAGATACACGACCCTGTGAGAGAGGGATACACGGCCCGGTGAGAGAGGGATACACGGCCCTGTGAAACCGGGATACACGGCCCTGTGAGAGAGGGATACAAGGCACTGTGAGAGAGGGATACACGGCCCTGTGAGAGAGGGATACACGGCCCTGTGAGAGAGGAATACACGACCCTGTGCGAGAGGAATACAGGGCCCTGTGAGAGAGGGATACACGGCCCTGTGAGACCAGGATACACGGCCCTGTGAGACCGGAATACACGGCCCTGTGAGAGAGGGAAACACAGCCCTGTGAGAGAGGGATACACGGCCCTGTGAGAGAGGGATACACGGCCTTGTGAGACCGGGATACACTGCCCTGTGAGAGAGGGATACACGGCCCTTTGAGAGAGGGATACACGGCCCTGTGAGACCGGGATACACGTCCCTGTGAGAGACGGATACACGGCCCTGTGAGAGAGGGATACACGGCCCTTTGAGACCGGGATACACGGCCCTGTGAGACAGGGATACACGGCCCTGTGAGACAGGGATACACGGCCCTGTGAGAGAGGGATACATGGCCCTGTTAGAGAGGGATACACGGCCCTGAGAGGGATACACGGCCTTGTGAGAGAGGGATACACGGCCCTGTGAGACCGGGATACACGGCCCTGTGAGACCGGGATACACGGCCCTGTGAGAGAGGGATACACGGCGCTGTGAGAGAGGGATACACGGCCCTGTGAGACAGCGATACACGGCCCTGTGAGGCCGGGATACACGGCCCTGTGAGACCGGGATACACGGCCCTGTGAGAGAGGGATACACGGCCCTGTGAGAGAGGGATACACGGCCCTGTGAGAGAGGGATACACGGCCCTGTGAGAGAGGGATACACGGCCCTGTGAGAGAGGGATACACGGCACTGTGAGACCGAGATACACGGCCCTGTGAGAGAGGGATACACGGCCCTGTGAGAGAGGGATACACGGCCACGTGAGAGAGGAATACAGGGCCCTGTGAGAGAGGGATACACGGCCCTGTGAGAGGGATACACGGCCCTGTGAGACCGGAATACACGGACCTGTGAGAGAGGGATACATGGCCCTGTGAGAGAGGGATACACGGCCTTGTTAGACCGGGATACACGGCCCTGTGAGAGAGGGATACACGGCCCTGTCAGAGGGGGATACACGGCCCTGTGAGAGAGGGATACACGGCCCTGTGAGAGAGGGATACACGGCCCTGTGAGAGAGGGATATACGGCTCTGTGAGAGAGGGATACACGGCCCTGTGAGAGAGGGATACACGGCCCTGTGAGAGAGGGATACACGGCCCTGTGAGAGAGGGATACACGGCCCTGTGAGACCTGGATACATGGCTCTGTGAGAGAGGGATACACGGCCTTGTTAGACCGGGATATACGGCCCTGTGAGACCGGGATACACGGCCCTGTGAGAGAGGGATATACGGCCCTGTGAGACCGGGATACACGGCCCTGTGAGCGAGGGATATACGGCTCTGTGAGAGAGGGATACACGGCCCTGTCAGAGGGGGATACACGGCCCTGTGAGAGAGGGATACACGGCCCTGTGAGAGAGGGATACACGGCCCTGTGAGACCTGGATACATGGCTCTGTGAGAGAGGGATACACGGCCCTGTGAGAGAGGGATACACGGCCCTGTGAGAGAGGGATACACAGCCCTGTTAGACTGGGATAGACGGTCCTGTGAGACCGGGATACACGGCACTGTTACAGAGAGATACACGACCCTGTGAGAGAGGGATACACGGCCCGGTGAGAGAGGGATACACGGCCCTGTGAAACCGGGATACACGGCCCTGTGAGAGAGGGATACAAGGCACTGTGAGAGAGGGATACACGGCCCTGTGAGAGAGGGATACACGGCCCTGTGAGAGAGGAATACACGACCCTGTGCGAGAGGAATACAGGGCCCTGTGAGAGAGGGATACACGGCCCTGTGAGACCAGGATACACGGCCCTGTGAGACCGGAATACACGGCCCTGTGAGAGAGGGAAACACAGCCCTGTGAGAGAGGGATACACGGCCCTGTGAGAGAGGGATACACGGCCTTGTGAGACCGGGACACACTGCCCTGTGAGAGAGGGATACACGGCCCTTTGAGAGAGGGATACACGGCCCTGTGAGACCGGGATACACGTCCCTGTGAGAGACGGATACACGGCCCTGTGAGAGAGGGATACACGGCCCTTTGAGACCGGGATACACGGCCCTGTGAGACAGGGATACACGGCCCTGTGAGAGAGGGATACACGTCCCTGTGAGACCGCGATACACGGCCCTGTGAGAGGGGGATACACGGCACTGTGAGTGAGGGATACACGGCCCTGTGAGAGAGGGATACAAGGCCCTGTGAGAGAGGCATACACGACCCTGTGAGACCGGGATACACGGCCCTGTGAGAGAGGGTTACACGGCCCTGTGAGACCGGAATACACGGCCCTGTGAGACCGGGATACACGACCCTGTGAGAGAGGGATAGTCGGTCCTGTGAGAGAGGGCTACAAGGCCCTGTGAGAGAGGGATACACGGCCCTGTGAGAGAGGGATACACGGCCCTGTGAGAGAGGGATACACGGCCCTGTGAGAGAGGGATACACGGCCCTGTGAGAGAGGGCTACACGGCCCTGTGAGAGAGGGATACACGGCCCTGTGAGAGAGGGATACACGGCCCTGTGAGAGAGGGATACACGGCCCTGTGAGAGAAGGATACACGGCCCTGTGAGACCGGGATACACGGCCTTAGTGAGAGAGGGATACACGGCCCTGTGAGACCAGGATACACGGCCCTGTGAGACCGGAATACACGGATCTGTGAGAGAGCGATACATGGCCCTGTGAGAAAGGGATACACGGCCTTGTTAGACCGGGATACACAGCCCTGTGAGAGAGGGATACACGGCCCTGTGAGACCAGGATACACGGCCCTGTGAGACCGGAATACACGGATCTGTGAGAGAGGGATACATGGCCCTGTGAGAGAGGGATACACGTCCTTATTAGACCGGGATACACGGCCCTGTGAGAGAGGGATACACGGCCCTGTGAGACCGAGATACACGGCCCTGTGAGCGAGGGATATACGGCTCTGTGAGAGAGGGATACACGGCCCTGTGAGAGGGGGATACACGGCCCTGTGAGAGAGGGTTACACGGCCCTGTGAGACCTGGATACACGGCCCTGTGAGAGAGGGATACACGGCCCTGTGAGAGAGGGATACACGGCCCCGTGAGACCGGGATACACGGCGCTGTGAGACCGGGATACACGGCCCTGTGAGACCGGGATACGCGGCCCTGTGAGAGAGGGATACACGGCCCTGTGAGAAAGGGATACACGGCCCTGTCAGACTGGGATACACGGCCCTGTGAGAGAGGGATACACGGCCCTGTGAGAGAGGGATACACGGCCCTGTGAGAGAGGGATACACGGGCCTGTGAGAGAGGGATACACGGCCCTGTGAAACTGGGATACACGGCCCTGTGTGACCGGGATACACGGCAATGTGAGAGAGAGATACACGGCCCTGTGAGAGAGGGATACACGGCCCGGTGAGAGAGGGATACACGGCCCTGTGAGACCGGGATACACGGCCCTGTGAGAGAGGGATACACGGCCCTGTGAGAGAGGAATACAGGGCCCTGTGAGACCGGGATACACGGCCCTATGAGAGAGGGATACACGGCCCTGTGAGAGAGGGATACACGGCCCTGTGAGAGAGGGATACACGGCCTTGTTAGACCGGGATACACGGCCCTGTGAGAGAGGAATACACGGCCCTGTGAGAGAGGGATACACGACCCTGTGAGACCGGGATACACGGCCCTGTGAGAGAGGGTTACACGGCCCTGTGTGAGAGGGATACACGGCCCTGTGAGACCGGGATACACGGCCCTGTGAGACCGGGATACACGGCCCTGTGAGAGAGGGTTACACGGCGCTGTGAGACCGGGATACACGGCCCTGTGAGACCGGGATACACAGCCCTGTGAGACCGGGATACACGGCCCTGTGAGAGAGGGTTACACGGCGCTGTGAGACCGGGATACACGGCCCTGTGAGACCGGGATACACGGCCCTGTGAGACCGGGATACACGGCCCTGTGAGAGAGGGATACACGGCCCTGTGAGAAAGGGATACACGGCCCTGTGAGACCGGGATACACGGCGCTGTGAGAGAGGGATACACGGCCCTGTGAGAGAGGGATACACGGCCCTGTGAGAGAGGGATACACGGCCCTGTGAGAGAGATATACACGGCCCTGTGAGACCGGGATACACGGCCCTGTGAGAGAGGGATACACGGCCCTGTGAGAGAGAGATACACGGCCCTGTGAGAGAGGGATATACGGCCCTGTGAGAGAGGGATACACGGCCCTGGGAGAGGGGTATACACGGCCCTGTGAGAGAGGATTACACGGCCCTGTGAGAGAGGGATACACGGCCCTGTGAGAGAGGGATACACGGCCCTGTGAGAGAGGGATACATGGCCCTGTTAGAGAGGGATACACGGCCCTGTGAGAGAGGGATACACGGCCTTGTGAGAGAGGGATACACGGCCCTGTGAGACCGGGATACACGGCCCTGTGAGACCGGGATACACGGCCCTGTGAGAGAGGGATACACGGCGCTGTGAGAGAGGGATACACGGCCCTGTGAGACAGCGATACACGGCCCTGTGAGGCCGGGATACACGGCCCTGTGAGACCGGGATACACGGCCCTGTGAGAGAGGGATACACGGCCCTGTGAGAGAGGGATACACGGCCCTTTGAGAGAGGGATACACGGCCCTGTGAGAGAGGGATACACGGCCCTGTGAGACCGGGATACACGGCCCTGTGAGAGAGGGATACACGGCCCTGTGAGAGAGGGATACACGGCCATGTGAGAGAGGAATACAGGGCCCAGTGAGACCGGGATACACGGCCCTGTGAGAGAGGGATACAAGGCCCTGTGAGACAGGGATACACGGCCCTGTGAGAGAGGGATACACGGCCCTGTGACAGAGGGATACACGACCCTGTGAGAGAGGAATACAGGGCCCTGTGAGAGAGGGATACACGGCCCTGTGAGACCAGAATACACGGCCCTGTGAGACCGGAATACACGGACCTGTGAGAGAGGGATACACGGCCATGTGAGACCCGGATACACGGCCCTGTGAGACCGGGATACACGGCCCTGTGAGAGAGGGATATACGGCCCTGTGAGAGAGGGATACACGGCCCTGTGAGAGAGGGATACACGGCCTTGTTAGACCGGGATACACGGCCCTGTGAGAGAGGGATACACGGCCCTGTGAGACCGGGATACATGGCCCTGTGTGAGAGGGATACACGCCCTGTGAGAGAGGAATACACGGCCCTGTGAGAGAGGGATACACGGCCCTGTGAGACCGGGATACACGGCCCTGTGAGAGAGGGTTACACGGCCTTGTGAGAGAGGGATACACGGCCCTGTGAGACCGGGATACACGGCCCTGTGAGAGAGGGATACACGGCCCTGTGAGAAAGGGATACACGGCCCTGTGAGACCGGGATACACGGCCCTGTGAGAGAGGGATACACGGCCCTGTGAGAGAGGGATACACGGCCCTGTGAGAGAGATATACACGGCCCTGTGAGACCGGAATACACGGCCCTGTAAGAGAGGGATACACGGCCCTGTGAGAGAGAGATACACGGCCCTGTGAGACCGGGATACACGGCCCTGTGAGAGAGGGATACACGGCCCTGTGAGACCGGGATACACGGCCCTGTGAGACCGGGATACACGGCCCTGTGAGAGAGGGATACACGGCCCTGTGAGAGAGAGATACACGGCCCTGTGAGACCGGGATACACGGCCCTGTGAGAGAGGGATACACGGCCCTGTGAGACCGGTATACACGGCCCTGTGAGACCGGGATACACGGCCCTGTGAGAGGGGGGTACACGGCCCTGTGAGACCGCGATACACGGCCCTGTGAGAGAGGGATACACGGCCCTGTGAGAGAGGGATACACGGCCCTGTGTGACCGGGATACACGGCCCAGTGAGACCGGAATACACGGCACTGTGAGAGAGGGATACAAGGCCCTGTGAGAGAGGGACACACGGCCTTGTGAGAGAGGGATACACGGCCCTGTGAGACCGCGAAACACGCCCCTGTGAGAGAGGGATACACGGCCCTGTGAGAGAGGGATACATGGCCCTGTGAGAGAGGGATACACGGCCCTGTGAGAGGGGGATACACGGCCCTGTGAGAGAGGGATACACGGCCCTGTGAGAGGGGGATACACGGCCCTGTGAGAGAGGGATACACGGCCCTGTGAGAGAGGGCAATACGGCCCTGTGAGAGTGGGATACACGGCCCTGTGAGAGAGGGATACACGGCCCTCTGAGACCGGGATACACGGCCCTGTGAGAGAGGGATACACGGCCCTGTGAGACCGGGATACACGGCCCTGTGAGACCGGGATACACGGCCCTGTGAGAGAGGGATACACGACCCTGTTAGAGAGGGATACACGGCCCTGTGAGAGAGGGATGCACGGCCCTGTGAGAGATGGATACACGGCCCTGTGAGAGAGGGATACACGGCCCTGTGAGAGAGGGATACACGGCCCTGTGAGAGAGGGATACACGGCCCTTGTGAGAGAGGGATACACGGCCCTGTGAGAGAGGGATGCACGGCCCTGTGAGAGATGGATACACAGCCCTGTGAGAGAGGGATATACGGCCCTGTGAGAGAGGGATACACGGCCCCGTGAGACCGGGATACACGGCGCTGTGAGACCGGAATACACGGCCCTGTGAGAGAGGGATACACGGCCCTGTGAGAGAGGGATACACGGCCCTGTGAGAGAGGGATACACGGCCTTGTTAGACCGGGATACACGGCCCTGTGAGAGAGGGATACACGGCCCTGTGAGACTGGGATACACGGGCCTGTGAGAGAGGGATACAGGGCCCTGTGAGACTGGGATACACGGCCCTGTGAGACCGGGATACACGGCCCTGTGAGAGAGGAATACAGGGCCCTGTGAGACCGGGATACAGGGCCCTGTGAGAGAGGGATACAAGGCCATGTGAGAGAGGGATACACGACTCTGTGAGACCGGGATACACGGCCCTGTGAGAGAGGGATACACAGCCCTGTGAGAGAGGGATACACGGCCCTGTGAGAGAGGGATACACGGCCCTGTGAGAGAGGGATACACGACCCTGTGAGACCGGGATACACGGCCCTGTGAGAGAGGGATACACGGCCCTGTGAGAGTGGGATACAAGGCCCTGTGAGCGATGGATACACGGCCGTGTGAGACCGGAGTACACGGCCCTGTGAGACCGGGATACGCGGCCCTGTGAGAGAGGATTACACGGCCCTGTGAGACCGGGATACACGGCCCTGTGAGAGAGGATTACACGGCCCTGTGAGAGAGGGATACACGGCCATGTGAGACCGGGATACACGGCCCGGTGAGACCGGAATACATGGCCCTTTGAGAGAGGGATACACGGCCCTGTGAGAGAGGGATACACGGCCCTGTGAGAGAGGGATACACCGCCCTGTGAGAGAGGGATACACGGCCCTGTGAGAGAGGGTTATACGGCCCTGTGAGAGAGGGATACACGGCCCTGTGAGACCGGGATACACGGCCCTGTGAGACCGGGATACACGGCCCTGTGAGAGAGGGATACACAGCCCTGTGAGAGAGGGATACACGGCCCTGTGAGAGAGGGATACACGGCCCTGTGAGAGAGGGATACACGACTCTGTGAGACCGGGATACACGGCCCTGTGAGAGAGGGATACACAGCCCTGTGAGAGAGGGATACACGGCCCTGTGAGAGAGGGATACACGGCCCTGTGAGAGAGGGATACACGACCCTGTGAGACCGGGATACACGGCCCTGTGAGAGAGGGATACACGGCCCTGTGAGAGTGGGATACAAGGCCCTGTGAGCGATGGATACACGGCCGTGTGAGACCGGAGTACACGGCCCTGTGAGACCGGGATACACGGCCCTGTGAGAGAGATATACACGGCCCTTTGAGAGAGGGATACATGGCCCTGTGAGAGAGGAATACACGGCCCTGTGAGACCGGAATACACGGACCTGTGAGAGAGGGATACATGGCCCTGTGAGAGAGGGATACACGGCCTTGTTAGACCGGGATACACGGCCCTGTGAGAGAGGGATACACGGCCCTGTGAGAGAGGGATACACGGCCCTGTGAGAGAGGGATACACGGCCCTGTGAGACCTGGATACATGGCCCTGTGAGAGAGGGATACACGGCCCTGTGAGAGAGGGATACACGGCCCTGTGAGACCGGGATACACGGCCCTGTGAGAGAGGGATACAAGGCACTGTGAGAGAGGGATACACGGCCCTGTGAGAGAGGGATACACGGCCCTGTGAGAGAGGAATGCACGACCCTGTGCGAGAGGAATACAGGGCCCTGTGAGAGAGGGATACACGGCCCTGTGAGACCAGGATACACGGCCCTGTGAGACCGGAATACACGGACCTGTGAGAGAGGGATACATGACCCTGTGAGAGAGCGATACACGGCCTTGTTAGACCGGGATACATGGCCCTGTGAGAGAGGGATACACGGCCCTGTGAGACCGGGATACACGGCCCTGTGAGAGAGGGATATACGGCCCTGTGAGTGAGGTATACACGGCCCTGTGAGAGAGGGATACACGGCCCTGTGAGAGAGGGATACAGGGCCCTGTGAGAGAGGGATACACGGCCCTGTGAGAGAGGGATACACGGCCTTGTGAGAGAGGGATACACGGGCCTGTGAGAGAGGGATACACGGCGTTGTGAGACTGGGATACACGGCCCTGTGAGACCGGGATACACGGCACTGTGAGAGAGAGATACACGGCCCTGTGAGAGAGGGATACACGGCCCTGTGAGAGAGGAATACAGGGCCCTGTGAGAGAGGGATACACGGCCCTGTGAGAGAGGGATACACGACCCTGTGAGAGAGGCATACAAGGCCCTGTGAGAGAGGAATACAGGGCCCTGTGAGACCGGGATACACGGCCCTGTGAGAGAGGGATACACGACCCTGTGAGAGAGGAATACAGGGCCCTGTGAGACCGGGATACACGGCCCTGTGAGAGAGGATTACATGGCCCTGTGAGAGAGGGATACACGGCCCTGTGAGACCGGAATACACGGCCCTGTGAGAGAGGGATACACGGCCCTGTGAGAGAGAGATACACGGCCCTGTGAGACCGGGATACACGGCCCTGTGAGAGAGGGATACACGGCCCTGTGAGACCGGGATACACGGCCCTGTGAGACCGGGATACACGGTCCTGTGAGAGAGGGATACACGGCCCTGGGAGACCGGGATACACGGCCCTGTGAGAGAGGGATACACGGCCCTGTGAGACCGGTATACACGGCCCTGTGAGACCGGGATACACGGCCCTGTGAGAGAGGGAAACACGGCCCTGTGAGACCGGGATACACGGCCCAGTGAGACCGGAATACACGGCACTGTGAGAGAGGGATACAAGGCCCTGTGAGAGAGGGATACACGGCCCTGTGAGAGAGGGATACACGGCCCTGTGAGACCGCGATACACGCCCCTGTGAGAGAGGGATACATGGCCCTGTGAGAGAGGGATACACGGCCCTGTGAGAGGGGGATACACGGCCCTGTGAGAGAGGGATACACGGCCCTGTGAGAGAGGGAAATACGGCCCTGTGAGAGAGGGATACACGGCCCTCTGAGACCGGGATACACGGCCCTGTGAGAGAGGGATACACGGCCCTGTGAGACCGGGATACACGGCCCTGTGAGACCGGGATACACGGCCCTGTGAGAGAGGGATACACGACCCTGTTAGAGAGGGATACACGGCCCTGTGAGAGAGGGATGCACGGCCCTGTGAGAGATGGATACACGGCCCTGTGAGAGAGGGATACACGGCCCTTGTGAGAGAGGGATACACAGCCCTGTGAGAGAGGGATACACGGCACTGTGAGACCGGGATACACGGCCCTGTGAGAGAGGGATACACGGCCCTGTGAGAGAGGGATACACGGCCCCGTGAGACCGGGATACACGGCGCTGTGAGACCGGAATACACGGCCCTGTGAGAGAGGGATACACGGCCCTGTGAGAGAGGGATACACGGCCCTGTGAGAGAGGGATACACGGCCTTGTTAGACCGGGATACACGGCCCTGTGAGAGAGGGATACACGGCCCTGTGAGACTGGGATACACGGGCCTGTGAGAGAGGGATACAGGGCCCTGTGAGACTGGGATACACGGCCCTGTGAGACCGGGATACACGGCCCTGTGAGAGAGGAATACAGGGCCCTGTGAGACCGGGATACAGGGCCCTGTGAGAGAGGGATACAAGGCCCTGTGAGAGAGAAATACACGGCCCTTTGAGAGAGGGACACACGGCCCTGTGAGAGAGGAATACACGGCCCTGTGAGACCGGGATACACGGCCCTGTGAGAGTGGATTACACGGCCCTGTGAGACCGGGATACACGGCCCTGTGAGAGAGGATTACACGGCCCTGTGAGAGAGGGATACACGGCCATGTGAGACCGGGATACACGGCCCGGTGAGACCGGAATACATGGCCCTGTGAGAGAGGGATACCCGGCCCTGTGAGAGAGGGATACACGGCCCTGTGAGAGAGGATACACCGCCCTGTGAGACCGGGATACACGGCCCTGTGAGACCGGAATACACGGCCCTGTGAGAGACGGATACACGGCCCTTTGTGAGAGGGATACACGCCCTGTGAGAGAGTTATACATGGCCCTGTGAGAGAGGGTTACACGACCCTGTGAGACTGGGATACACGGCCCTGTGAGAGAGGGTTATACGGCCCTGTGAGAGAGGGATACACGGCCCTGTGAGACCGGGATACACGGCCCTGTGAGACCGGGATACACGGCCCTGTGAGAGAGGGATACACAGCCCTGTGAGAGAGGGATACACGGCCCTGTGAGAGAGGGATACACGGCCCTGTGAGAGAGGGATACACGACCCTGTGAGACCGGGATACACGGCCCTGTGAGAGAGGGATACACAGCCCTGTGAGAGAGGGATACACGGCCCTGTGAGAGAGGGATACACGGCCCTGTGAGAGAGGGATACACGACCCTGTGAGACCGGGATACACGGCCCTGTGAGAGAGGGATACACGGCCCTGTGAGAGCGGGATACAAGGCCCTGTGAGCGATGGATACACGGCCGTGTGAGACCGGAGTGCACGGCCCTGTGAGACCGGGATACACGGCCCTGTGAGAGAGATATACACGGCCCTGTGAGAGAGGGATACATGGCCCTGTGAGAGAGGGATACACGGCCCTGTGAGAGAGGGATACACGGCCCTGTTAAAAAGGGATACACGGCCCTGTGAGAGCCGGCTGGGCCCTGTGGGCCCTTTGAGAGCCGGCCGGGCCCTGTGGGGGCCTGAGAGAGCCGGTCGGGCCCTGTGGGGCCCTGTGAGAGAGGGATACACGGCCCTGTGAGAGCCGGCCGGGCCCTGTGAGAGCCGGCCGGGCTCTGTGGGCCCTGTGAGAGCCGGCCGGGCCCTGTGGTCCCTGTGAGAGCCGGCCGGGCCCTGTGAGAGCTGGCCGGGCCCTGTGGGCCCTGTGAGAGCCGGCCGGGCCCTGTGGGCCCTGTGAGAGCCGGCCGGGCCCTGTGAGAGCTGGCCGGGCCCTGTGGGCCCTGTGAGAGTCGGACGGGCCCTGTGGGGCCTGTGAGAGCCGGCCGGGCCCTGTGGTCCCTGTGAGAGCCAGCCGGGCCCTGTGGGGCCTGTGAGAGCCAGCCGGGCCCTGTGGTCCCTGTGAGACCCGGCCAGGCCCTGTGAGAGCCGGCCGGTCCCTGTGGGCCCTGTGAGAACCGGCCGGGCCCTGTGAGAGCCGGCTGGGCCCTGTGGGCCCTGTGAGAGCCGGCCGGGCCCTGTGGGGGCCTGAGAGAGCCAGTCGGGCCCTGTGGGGCCCTGTGAGAGAGGGATACACGGCCCTGTGAGAGCCGGCCGGGCCCTGTGAGAGCTGGCCGGGCCCTGTGGGCCCTGTGAGAGTCGGACGGGCCCTGTGGGGCCTGTGAGAGCCGGCCGGGCCCTGTGGTCCCTGTGAGAGCCAGCCGGGCCCTGTGGGGCCTGTGAGAGCCAGCCGGGCCCTGTGGTCCCTGTGAGACCCGGCCAGGCCCTGTGAGAGCCGGCCGGTCCCTGTGGGCCCTGTGAGAACCGGCCGGGCCCTGTGAGAGCCGGCCGGTCCCTGTGGGGCCTGTGAGACCCGGCCGGGCCCTGTGAGAGTCGGACGGGCCCTGTGGGGCCTGTGAGAGCCGGCCGGGTCCTGTGGGCCCTGTGAGAGCCGGCTGGGCCCTGTGAGAGCTGGCCGGGCCCTGTGAGGCCTGTGAGAGCCAGCCAGGCCCTGTGAGAGCTGGCCAGGCCCTGTGGGCCCTCTGAGAGCCGGCCGGGCCCTGTGGGCCCTGTGAGAGCCGGCCGGGCCCTTTGGGCCCTGTGAGAGCCGGCCGGGCCCTGTGGGCCCTGTGGGCCCTGTGAGAGAGGGATACACGGCCCTGTGAGAGAGGGATACACGGCCCTGTGAGACCGGGATACACGGCCCTGTGAGACCGGGATACACGGTCCTGTGAGAGAGGGATACACGGCCCTGTGAGAGACAGATACACGGCCCTGTGAGAGAGGGATACACGGCCCTGTGAGAGAGGGATACACGACCCTGTGAGAGAGGGATACACGGCCGTGTGAGAGGGGGATACACGGCCCTGTGAGACCGGGATACACGGCCCTGTGAGAGAGGGATACACGGCCCTGTGAGACCGGGATACACGGCCCTGTGAGAGAGGGATACATGGCCCTGTGAGAGAGGGATACACGGTCCTGTGAGAGAGGGATACACGGCCCTGTGAGACCGCGATACACGGCCCTGTGAGAGAGGGATACACGGCCCTGTGAGAGAGGGATACACGGCCCTGTGAGAGAGGGATACACGGCCCTGTGAGAGAGATATACACGGCCCTGTGAGAGCCGGCCAGGCCCTGTGAGAGCTGGCCAGGCCCTGTGGGCCCTCTGAGAGCCGGCTGGCCCCTGGAAGAGCCGGCCGGGCCCTTTGGGCCCTGTGACAGCCGGCCGGGCCCTGTGGGCCCTGTGGGCCCTGTGAGAGAGGGATACACGGACCTGTGAGAGAGGGATACACGGCCCTGTGAGAGAGGGATACACGGCCCTGTGAGAGAGGGATACACGGCCCTGTGAGAGAGAGATACACGGCCCTGTGAGAGAGGGATACACGGCCCTGTGAGAGAGGGATACACGACCCTGTGAGAGGGGGATACACGGCCCTGTGAGACCGGGATACACGGCACTGTGAGACCGGAATACACGGCCCTGTGAGACCGGGTTACAAGGCCCTGTGAGAGAGGGATACACGCCCTGTGAGAGATGGATACACGGCCCTGTGAGAGAGGGATACACGGCCCTGTGAGAGAGGGATACACGGCCCTGTGAGAGAGGGATACACGGCCCTGTGAGAGAGGGATACACGGCCCTGTGAGAGAGATATACACGGCCCTGTGAGAGCCGGCTGGGCCCTGTGGGCCCTGTGAGAGCCGGCCGGGCCCTGTGGGGGCCTGAGAGAGCCGGTCGGGCCCTGTGGGGTCCTGTGAGAGAGGGATACACGGCCCTGTGAGAGCCAGCCGGGCCCTGTGGGCCCTGTGAGAGCTGGCCGGGCCCTGTGAGAGCTGGCCGGGCCCTGTGGGCCCTGTGAGAGTCGGACGGGCCCTGTGGGGCCTGTGAGAGCCGGCCGGGCCCTGTGGTCCCTGTGAGAGCCAGCCGGGCCCTGTGGGGCCTGTGAGAGCCAGCCGGGCCCTGTGGTCCCTGTGAGAGCCGGCCGGTCCCTGTGGGGCCTGTGAGAGCCAGCCGGGCCCTGTGGTCCCTGTGAGACCCGGCCGGGCCCTGTGAGAGCTGTCCGGGCCCTGTGGGCTCTGTGAGACCCGGCCAGGCCCTGTGAGAGCCGGCCGGTCCCTGTGGGCCCTGTGAGAACTGGCCGGGCCCTGTGAGAGCCGGCCGGCCCCTGTGGGGCCTGTGAGACCCGGCCGGGCCCTGTGAGATTCGGACGGGCCCCGTGGGGCCTGTGAGAGCCGGCCGGGTCCTGTGGGCCCTGTTAGAGCCGGCTGGGCCCTGTGAGAGCTGGCCGGGCCCTGTGGGGCCTGTGAGAGCCAGCCAGGCCCTGTGAGAGCTGGCCAGGCCCTGTGAGCCCTGTGAGAGCCGGCCGGGCCCTTTGGGCCCTGTGAGAGCCGGCCGGGCCCTGTGGGCCCTGTGGGCCCTGTGAGAGAGGGATACACGGCCCTGTGAGAGAGGGATACACGGCCCTGTGAGACCGGGATACACGGCCCTGTGAGACCGGGATACATGGCCCTGTGAGAGAGGGATACACGGCCCTGTGAGAGACAGATACACGGCCCTGTGAGAGAGGGATACACGGCCCTGTGAGAGAGGGATACACGACCCTGTGAGAGAGGGATACACGGCCGTGTGAGAGGGGGATACACGGCCCTGTGAGACCGGGATACACGGCCCTGTGAGAGAGGGATACACGGCCCTGTGAGACCGGGATACACGGCCCTGTGAGAGAGGGATACATGGCCCTGTGAGAGAGGGATACAGGGCCTGTGAGAGAGGGATACACGGCCCTGTGAGACCGCGATACACGGCCCTGTGAGAGAGGGATACACGGCCCTGTGAGAGAGGGATACACGGCCCTGTGAGAGAGGGATACATGGCCCTGTGAGAGAGGGATACACTGCCCTGTGAGAGAGGGATACACGGCCCTGTGAGACTGGGATACACGGCCCTGTGAGAGAGGGATACACGGCCCTGTGAGAGAGGGATACACGGCCCTGTGAGACCGGGATACACGGCCCTGTGAGACCGGGATACATGGCCCTGTGAGAGAGGGATACACGGCCCTGTGAGAGAGGGATACACGGCCCTGTGAGAGAGGGATACACGGCCCTGTGAGACCGGGATACACGGCCCTGTGAGACCGGGATACATGGCCCTGTGAGAGAGGGATACACGACCCTGTGAGAGAGGGATACACGGCCCTGTGAGACCGGGATACACGGCACTGTGAGACCGGAATACACGGCCCTGTGAGACCGGGTTACAAGGCCCTGTGAGAGAGGGATACACGCCCTGTGAGAGATGGATACACGGCCCTGTGAGAGAGGGATACACGGCCCTGTGAGAGAGGGATACACGGCCCTGTGAGAGAGGGATACACGGCCCTGTGAGAGAGGGATACACGGCCCTGTGAGAGAGATATACACGGCCCTGTGAGAGCCGGCTGGGCCCTGTGGGCCCTGTGAGAGCCGGCCGGGCCCTGTGGGGGCCTGAGAGAGCCGGTCGGGCCCTGTGGGGGCCTGAGAGAGCCGGTCGGGCCCTGTGGGGTCCTGTGAGAGAGGGATACACGGCCCTGTGAGAGCCAGCCGGGCCCTGTGGGCCCTGTGAGAGCCGGCCGGGCCCTGTGAGAGCTGGCCGGGCCCTGTGGGCCCTGTGAGAGTCGGACGGGCCCTGTGGGGCCTGTGAGAGCCGGCCGGGCCCTGTGGTCCCTGTGAGAGCCAGCCGGGCCCTGTGGGGCCTGTGAGAGCCAGCCGGGCCCTGTGGTCCCTGTGAGAGCCGGCCGGTCCCTGTGGGGCCTGTGAGAGCCAGCCGGGCCCTGTGGCCACTGTGAGACCCGGCCGGGCCCTGTGAGAGCTGTCCGGGCCCTGTGGGCCCTGTGAGACCCGGCCAGGCCCTGTGAGAGCCGGTAGGTCCCTGTGGGCCCTGTGAGAACTGGCCGGGCCCTGTGAGAGCCGGCCGGCCCCTGTGGGGCCTGTGAGAGCCGGCCGGGCCCTGTGGGCCCTGTGGGCCCTGTGAGAGAGGGATACACGGCCCTGTGAGAGAGGGATACACGGCCCTGTGAGACCGGGATACACGGCCCTGTGAGACCGGGATACACGGCCCTGTGAGAGAGGGATACACGGCCCTGTGAGAGACAGATACACGGCCCTGTGAGAGAGGGATACACGGCCTTGTGAGAGAGGGATACACGACCCTGTGAGAGAGGGATACACGGCCGTGTGAGAGGGGGATACACGGCCCTGTGAGACCGGGATACACGGCCCTGTGAGAGAGGGATACACGGCCCTGTGAGACCGGGATACACGGCCCTGTGAGAGAGGGATACATGGCCCTGTGAGAGAGGGATACAGGGCCTGTGAGAGAGGGATACACGGCCCTGTGAGACCGCGATACACGGCCCTGTGAGAGAGGGATACACGGCCCTGTGAGAGAGGGATACACGGCCCTGTGAGAGAGGGATACATGGCCCTGTGAGAGAGGGATACACTGCCCTGTGAGAGAGGGATACACGGCCCTGTGAGACTGGGATACACGGCCCTGTGAGAGAGGGATACACGGCCCTGTGAGAGAGGGATACACGGCCCTGTGAGAGAGGGATACACGGCCCTGTGAGACCGGGATACATGGCCCTGTGAGAGAGGGATACACGGCCCTGTGAGAGAGGGATACACGGCCCTGTGAGAGAGGGATACACGGCCCTGTGAGACCGGGATACACGGCCCTGTGAGACCGGGATACATGGCCCTGTGAGAGAGGGATACACGACCCTGTGAGAGAGGGATACACGGCCCTGTGAGACCGGGATACACGGCCCTGTGAGAGAGGGATACACGGCCCTGTGAGAGAGGGATACACGGCCCTGTGAGACCGGGATACACGGCCCTGTAAGACCGGGATACACGGCCCTGTGAGAGAGGGATACACGGCCCTGTGAGAGAGGGATACACGGCCCTGTGAGACCGGGATACACGGCCCTGTGAGACCGGGATACATGGCCCTGTGAGAGAGGGATACACGACCCTGTGAGAGAGGGATACACGGCCCTGTGAGACCGGGATACACGGCCCTGTGAGAGAGGGATACACGGCCCTGTGAGAGAGGGATACACGGCCCTGTGAGACCGGGATACACGGCCCTGTGAGACCGGGATACACGGCCCGATGAGAGAGGGATACACGGCCCTGTGAGAGAGGGATACACGGCCCTGTGAGAGAGGGATACACGGCCCTGTGGGCCCTGTGAGAGCCGGCCGCTGTGTTGTATTCGGTGGATGTGTAAATGACAAAAAAGCGGCAGAGGCGAAGGTTGGATCCTTTCTATTTGCTGCTTGGTGACATTGGCTGTTCTCACATAAAACATCTCAGTCACCGGCCCTTATATCATCCTCTTTGGCTCGGTCTCGGGGTGTGTCTGCTCACGCCCCTGTGAAGCGCCTGGGGATATTTTACTCGGTTAAAAGCACTTTAATAATTCAAGGTTGTTGTTACTTAAATAGTCAGTGTTGAAAATCTGGGCAGGCTTGATATCCCTTACTGCGGCACTTTTAAATTGTCCCAGTTGCAGTAATACCTCACTTATATTGAATTCAGGTCCCATATCATCTCTCCTGTCCAGTTTAGTCTTGTCTGCATCAGGATCATTTTTTAAATTTTAGCCAGTGCACCTGACTCTGCAAAAAGAACGTGTCCAGTTCTAAACTGTAGTTATACTTCATCTGAATGCTGCAGTTTGTTCATTTATTGGGGGCCAGATTTTGTCCTGTTTTCAGCAAAACTTTAGTTATCAAGTATAGTGGGAATTGGATTTTGTCCAATTTTGGAACCATCCTTGTTTTCAAAGTGCAGTAAGATCCCCCGTTGTTTTGGACACTATTTTGCTTTTGATAGAAATTGCCAGCAATGAGTGGGGGGAAAAAAAGTTTTTTTGCGAGGAAATAGGGATGGACAAGATGGCCGCAAGACGCAACTGGCCACATAAAACTCTTTCTTGCTGTAGGATTGAGAACCATGCACATTTCCTTACTCCTCAGAGATGAAAGTATATTTTATTGGAAAAATGAAGGTAATGATTACAGATCCATGGATTCTAGCCGAACAGCTCTTCGTTACTTCACCCAAGCTGCTCTTCACGTGTGTGCATAGACGGCAAGTATCTGCAGGATATTCAACCGTCAAAGGCATCACACTACCAAATGACAGTAAAAGGGACATTTTGCGATCGGTGTCGCTACACGGCAATCGAGCGGGAATCGTGGTCGCCCCCTCCACCCAACTATCTCCCTAACTCGGTCCTGTTAACTGGAGTACAGAGAGGAATCAAAGCTGTACGGCTTGGTGTAACACCAAGTGGTGCTTTTACCCATTCGGCCATCAAGAGATCTGATGAAAGTATATTAAATTCAAAATTCCCTAGCGGCACATGGGAATGTAAAGAACAGCCCCCTTAAGTTTGGATTGAAGATGCGTTGACAGACACCTGTAGAAAACCTCACGTGGACCTTTGAGTGCCAGTTGTGGCTCAGTGGGCAGCACACTTGCCTCCAGGGCGGAGGGTTGTGGGTTCAGGTCCCACTCCAGAGACTCGAGCACGTAAACCTAGGCTGACACTCCAGTTTAGTACTGAGGGAGTGCTGCGCTGTCAGGGGTGCAGTCATTCGGATGGGATGTTGAGCCGAGGCCCCGACTGCTCTCTCAGGGGGATGTGGAGGGTCCCATGGCACTGTTTAAGAGAAGAGCAGGGTGGTTATCCCTGGTGTCCTTGTGGATATCTGAACGGAATATATGGAATTAAGGACAGTAAAGTAAACTGGATATATGAAAATGTATAAAGCCATGGAAGAATAGCTGGGAGAATGTCAGAATGCAAATAGTGCAACATCAGCACAGTTAACAGTCTTTCTCAAGGTTTCAAGTTACTAATCCTGCCAATAACATAAATTGTAACATGAAATGAATATATGGATAAATCTGCAGAATTGCAAGGTCTCAGCTGGTAGTCACACCACTAAATTGAAACATTCAGAGGCAATGCTTGAGCTTTCGTAAAAACATCTCATATAGATTGACTAATGAGGGGCTGAGTTAGAATGTCAATCTAATTGTATTTTGTTATCTGATTTCAAAACTGTATAACTGTTGTCGCTTTACGATGTAACTTCACTTATCCGTAGGGAGTGTGTACGCTCGATCGAGAAAGTATATCTTCTGTCTGGTAGGTCTTACTGGCCGGTAATAAAGACTGCTTTGTTTAAAGCACAAGAGGTATTCGACTCAGTAATTTTACTGAACCAGATTGAGAGAAAAGAATCCAGGAATTAACATTTGGTGTCAGAAGTGGGATCTCAACGGACGACTGCCGAAAACTTGCGAATTAAGAGCCAGACTAGCCTTGGAGGAGACGAGGGGAAAGTGGCCACTGGAGTGAGTATGATTTCAATACTGCTCCAGTTTCCCCCGGTTTCAAAAGTCTGAGGAAAGTTTAGCCACTCGCTGGTTCTCAGGTAGTGTCTGAACGAGATCCAGGACAATCTGGTGAATACCTTTCAAACTTAGAATAGGGATAGAGATAGGGAAATTGCGCGATGACGCAAACCAAGCGGCGACTTGGAAAGATAGGTTATAGTTAGAGCTAGATAGGGATAGATGATCAATCATGGATCCAAAAATTAATAGGAAAGAAAAGAGACTCTTGTGAACGTCTGTTTAAATGAGAAATGCTTCTGTGATTTTTACTGTAAAAAAAAAAGCCGGGAGCTGTGGTTTGTTTTAGCTCCACCTACTTTTTCATACAGAATGAAAGTTTTGTTAACCCTTCGTAGTGTTGTCCTGTATGTGGGAAGTTTAAGAGTGTGAACCTTATTGAATTACGTATATTCGGATGATAAGTTACGGAGCCAGGAAATGCACAAAGGGATAGGTTTGTTAAAAAAAAAGAAAAACTTGTTGAAAGAAAACATTCAGAGAAGGCACAGCAAAACAACTGAGATTGGTTTAAAAAAATATGATATTAAATAACACGACCTTGAGGCTGGAACAATTGAGATAACGAAAAGCAGTCCACAGCCTACGTGCCAAACTTCTCTCTAGTTATAAAAAAGTAACGTACTAAATAGGTGCTGAAAACAAAGGTTCTGAGATTTTAAATCATGAGAAAATTCCAGTGCAGTAAATAATAAATCAGTCCTGTGCAGTAGCGGAAACACTCCA